>NW_015657838.1:482060-506297 GCF_001515625.1 Sinocyclocheilus rhinocerous | reverse complement strand
CAAATAAATGCACAGTAAAAATCAGAACGCATCCAGTCATAAATCAGAGAATCTCCTTTCTTGAAGGAACAATAGCAGTAAATGTGAATATGGATGAAACAGAGCACTTCACTGCTGGAAGAATAAATGAAAGGTTGGGAATGGGTCATTCACATTCAACAGGTACCTCTGAAGCAATGACAAATGCACAGTAAAAATCAGAACGCATCCAGTCATAAATCAGAGAATCTCCTTTCTTGAAGGAACAATAGCAGTAAATGTGAATATGGATGAAACAGAGCACTTCACTGCTGGAAGAATAAATGAAAGGTTCATTGGGAATGGGACGCCAACTAATCAGCAAGATATCCATTCAGATGCATTGTAACACTAAGAAAAGCCATTAAAACTCAATCTTACACAACTATATTCAAAGGTCCCATGACTTTTACAGTTAATTTACATTACTTTTCCAAGTCTAGAAATCACACTTGTAAAATTAGGCTACCTCATATATCTAGGTTTTCCAAGACTGTGGGAACCACTGGTTAGAGTGCAGCAACTTACTCAGTAGCAATTTATTTGATCTAAGTGAAAATGTAAGCGCAGAGAATTAATCTTGGTTTGGCAGCAAAAAAGTCATGTTGAATATCGGATTTAAAGGTGCTGTAACAGATTTCAGCCATTATGTAAACTTTCACCTTTTTGCTAACTTTTGCTAACCATATACCTGCTCTCCAAAATCCCAAAATCGCACCCTGTAAAAACATGTCAGTCAACCTGATTTCAGCAATCCCAAGCGATTCACAGGCAGACAGTGTTTCTGATTGGCTACAAAAGTGACTTTACTATTTTTACTGTTTACAGAGTGAAGGCTGGCAAATTATATCCCAAGACACCTATTTCAGTGATATCTGTCAGACAGCAGGACATTTTGCGCATGGCATTCTAAAATATTGCAAACAGTTCCTTCAAAATGTCCTGTTGTAAAATTTCCTGACTTTGTGTTTTTTTTGTGCAATGCCATAAGAGACAGAGTTGTAAGTCAAAAACTTCAGGAAGGATAAAAAAACAACAACCATAGGATGAAAACATAAGGTTAATTTCACACACAAGCATGATTTTTCTCCACATTCTTACTAACACACCACGCACTGACACTTCCTCCTCTTTCTTTCCACATTAGTCCCACTGGCCGCCACTTTGTCATTCTCCTTATTCTGTACAACAACACTTTCTGAACCACTAGCCTGACTCTGTTCTGTCAGTCTATCCTCTGGAGACGAGGGGGTGCTTTGATCTGAATTATCCAGCACTTCTCTCTGATATTTGTTTTTTTGAACGGCACCCTTCTCACCACCTGGTTGCTTCCCCCTCCCTCCCCCAGCACCTGAGATCACGTCCTCTGCCCGCTGCTGGGCCTCCATCTCCGACAAGCTGTAGGCCAGCGCCATCTGCAGGTCTTCGTCCTCCTCATCTTCCTTGGCATCGGGGCAGTGGCAGAACGGGGCGGCGCTGTAGGAGCGTAAAGCGGGGTTTGGAGAGCTGTTGTTGGAGGGGCGGAGCAGTGGATGTTGGGATTGTCTGGGAGGCTGACTGGACTGCTCTCTACGACTCAGTTCCAGAGCTAAGGCCATCTCATCCTCCACACCTGGACACACAAACACAGCTGAATGTCAGATCAGTTCTGCAGCAACACGTTTGGTAATGAGGAATCGGCATATGGAAAACCAAGAAGCTGGCATGAAATGTAATGAGTTAGCTAAATCTCCCTGCAAGCCTAAGCTGCTGTTTTGAGTCTATATTCAGGAATGTAAACAGTTGGAGGAAAATGTGTTATTATTCATTTTATTAAATGTTCCGGTATGGCTGTGTGGCTCAAATCATAAGAGAATAACTAAATTAGTGGTTTAGAGTTATTTGAGAAGTTCTTAGCACTAAAACAGGAAGTAAGGGTTTAAACATAAATAGTTCTACTTGTAATCTACAGTGACAAGTGGATGAATTAGAGAAAATTCCTTAGTTTTCACTGCAATAAAAGGGAAAAGTCCTTAAAACCTTTAAAGCAAGATGAAGTTATTTAGTAGACATTAGACAACAAGCAAAGATTAAGAAAACAAGGATAAAGATGTACCAAAAAATGACATGTCTTTGCACCAGGATGCAAGAGTGTTGTGTTAAACTCTAAAATATTCAAAAAAATCACTTTTATAACCAAGCCAAATGGTTATGATTTACACATACATTACCGTTTAAATGTTTGGGGTCTAATAATGGTATACCATTATTTGTATTTTCCAGTTATATGATCTCGTGATTTCCTACAAGTGTACACTACTGTTCAAATGTTTGAGGTCGGTTAGATTTTTTAATGTTTTTGAAAGAAGTCTCTTATGCTCACCAAGGCTGCATTTATTTGGTCAAAATACAGTAAGATCAAACGTTTGGGGTCAGTAAACATTTACAATGTTACAAAAGACCTTTCTATTCATCAAAAAATCTTGAAAAAAAAAACATGTTTCGGTTTCCACAAAACATTAAGCAGCAACACTGTTTTCAACACTGATAATAAATTGATTTTTTAATGTTTTTGAAAGAAGTCTCTTATGCTCACCAAGGCTGCATTTATTTGGTCAAAATACAGTAAGAAATATTGCGAAATATTTTTACAATTTAAAAGAACTGTTTTCTATTTGAATATATTTTTAACTGTAATTTATTCTTGTGATGCAAAGCTGAATTTTCAGCATCATTACGCCAGTCTTCAGTGTCACATGATGCCCCAGAAATAATTCTGATTTGCTGCTCAAGAAACATTTATCATCATTTATCAATGTTGAAAACAGTTGTGCGGCTTTATATTTAGTGGAAACACATTTGACATTTTTTCGGGATTCTTTGATGAACAGAAAGTTCAAAAGAACAACATTTATTTCAAATAGAAATCCTTTGTTACATTATAACAATAGATTTTTATGTCTTTACTGTATTTTTTTTATTTTTTATTAATTTAATGCATTCTTTCTAAATAAAAGTATTCATTTCTTTAACAAAAAAATCTTATTGACCCCAAACGTTTGAAGGGTAGGTTATGTGTATTAGCATTCCAAATGCATCTTTCCCAGGCAGATTCATCCTGAGCTGATAAGGTGAATTTTTATTGCACACCAGAATGTGTGCATTAACTATAGAGATTGCCTTTTGGCCTTATATTATTATTAAATGATAGCAAAAAATTAATTACCATTGATGAGGACAGTTTTCAAAACCCCATCCTCCTCAACCTCTGTTCTCTCCTGGCCATTTTCTCTGACCCTGAGGGAAGAAATGCAATGTTTACCAATAAATAGGAAATACATAAACAAACTTGAATTGCTTTGACTTTCTGTAAGTCATGCCTTCACATTATGGCACGGTATAAACCAACTTTTACTATTCTACATCAACTGCAATTAAATTACTCATTTAATCAAAAACAAATTTCATGTTTAATGTGCAGGACGCATTTTTTCTGTGATTTCAAAATCACATTTCAAATAAATTGAAATAAAAAATAAAAATTGGAAGCAAACTGACTTTTTTGTGGTAATACGTTTTCCACTGACAATGCGGGTGGAAGTAGAAACAGACTTGAAGTTTGCTCCTCCCATGCTGCCCATCCCACCCACTGAAGAAGAGAAGGAGGTGAAATCAGCTGTTGATCAAAAAAAAAGAAAAAAAAAAAGAAGCAGCTCTTAATAAATTGAAAACACAATATAAAGCAATTGGAACTATACTTTCATATCAACAACATGCCTTGGAGTTTTTTATCTTATCTTATCAAGATATATTCAGCAAAGTTCACCTAAATTAAGTAATAATCTGGGAGAAGACTGACCACATATGCTATAATTATATAAAAAATAAGCATGAAACCAGTTTAAAAACCAACCATTTGCTGAGGGGAAGGAGAAGAAGCGACTGGGCCCAAGCCTGGAGGAGGAGCTGTGAAACCCACTGTGCATTCCACCAAATGGGAAATCATCTAGTGGCAAAGTGGGGGAGTGTAGAAAAAGCGAGATGGTTAAAGAGGGTAATGCTAAGTACACACTGCATGATTTTATTCCCGATTTTTGCAATCTAAGAGAAGCGCCAATTTGTCCCCGATACCCTGGAAATGAAATCGCCAATGACCTATAGCCTATGAGAGAGCAAGATACGGGGCAAGGGAAAGTTCAGGAGGAGGAATCAACAGAACATCAGCAAGCAACCATTCTCTTTTATATTCTTCTTTTTATTTATTTTTTGTTGTTGTTGTTGCTTCAAATTGGCGTACAGACAACTTGTATTTCAAGCTAAAAAAGAAGCAGCTCTTAATAAATTGAAAACACAATATAAAGCAATTGGAACTATACTTTCATATCAACAACATGCCTTGGAGTTTTTTATCTTATCTTATCAAGATATATTCAGCAAAGTTCACCTAAATTAAGTAATAATCTGGGAGAAGACTGACCACATATGCTATAATTATATAAAAAATAAGCATGAAACCAGTTTAAAAACCAACCATTTGCTGAGGGGAAGGAGAAGAAGCGACTGGGCCCAAGCCTGGAGGAGGAGCTGTGAAACCCACTGTGCATTCCACCAAATGGGAAATCATCTAGTGGCAAAGTGGGGGAGTGTAGAAAAAGCGAGATGGTTAAAGAGGGTAATGCTAAGTACACACTGCATGATTTTATTCCCGATTTTTGCAATCTAAGAGAAGCGCCAATTTGTCCCCGATACCCTGGAAATGAAATCGCCAATGACCTATAGCCTATGAGAGAGCAAGATACGGGGCAAGGGAAAGTTCAGGAGGAGGAATCAACAGAACATCAGCAAGCAACCATTCTCTTTTATATTCTTCTTTTTGTTTATTTTTTGTTGCTGCTTCAAATTGGCGTACAGACAACTTGTATTTCAAGCTTCTTGTGGGCTACAATTTTTTAAGATTTATTTTTGGCCTTAATATCTAGTCTATGTCTTAGTTTTTAGCATTTTAATTAAGATCATGAACTAAATGTAAATAATTTTATGACGTATTAGGGGCCCCCTGGATGTTTGCAGAGACCCCTTAGTGGGCCCCGGCCCCCTGGTTTTGAGAACCACTGGTATAAGGGAAATTCTGACACAGAGAAAACACTCGCACTAGTATATGAGCAAGATTCAAGATCAGTATATCTACCCACTAACTCCCTGAGAACCCACCAAAGAAGTCTGCGAATGGGTCCTGCCCTCCGAAGAACTCTCGAAACACCTCATCTGGGCTGCGGAATGTGAAGGTGAATCCTGGGAAGTCATCAGGAAATGAAGAACCACCAGAGCCTATAAAACAGATGTAGAGAACAATTAAAATATCACATAAGCACATTTAACAATAAGACGGTATCAAGCAGTATGAAGTTCTCCTCACCTGAGCTTGGCATGTCTGATCTACCGTATCTGTCGTAAGCATCTCGTTTGCTTCCTTGAAAATGAGAAAAAAACTAAATGTAACACCCTACGTAACTTATGCCTTTCAAGTAATTTAATCATGAATAAAATAGCTGTAGAGTTCAAATTTCCAGTGTCCCTACCGTCTGAAAGAACTTCATAGGCCTCTGCTATCTCCTTAAATTTGGTCTCCGCCTCTTCCTTGTTGTCTGGGTTTTTGTCAGGGTGCCACCGTAGAGCCTGTTTCCTGTAACTGTATACACAAACATTAACAAACATGAGTAAACTTAGCTTGACTGGCATCTCAAGATTGTGATGAAGTGACATATAGGGTCAAGGGTCATTCACATATGACACATTCTTGCATCCATCTTCTTCTATATAAACATTAGACTGACATATTAGACTGCTGTGATTCATATTTGTTTTTAGCATCTTGCTCCATGAATTCCCCATTTTTGAGGACCAAGTCAAGTTAAATATTGTCCTTTGTGAATGATCACTTTTTTACAACTCAGGCATCTCAGCTTGATCGTTCTACTTCGTTTGAAGGAAAAGCAGAAAATAAAAACTAGTGGCAAAACTATAAAATCCATTAGTCTTATCTTTAGTAAAGTGTGGCTTTACTAAAGATATTAGCATAGGTCAAATAGTCAGAGTTACAGACCACAGCAAAGAAGCAGAATTACATTTTATGACACTGTCATTTATGAACTTCATTTTCAAAATATTGAAATGCACATCTGTTTTGAACATTGATAATAATATTAAAAGTTTCTTGGGCACCGAATCGGCATATTAGAATGATTTCTGAACACTGAAGACTGGAGTAATGATGCAGAAAATTCAGTTTTGCATCACAGGAATGCATTACATTTTCAAATATATTAAAATTATGGAAACTTGCTTTGATACTTAGCCTAAACTCTCAATTCTGAGAAAAAGGTCATAATTGGAAGATATAAACAAAGAATAAAAGTCATCCACAATTATCTTTTCTGTAATAATTTCACAATATTACATTTTTCACTGTATTTTTCATAAAATGAACGCAAACTTGCTGAGCAACGGCTTTTGAACGGTAGTGTATCTATTTCACTGCTGATGAATACTTTATAAAAGTAAACAGTAAGTCTCAAAATACTTGAGTCTTCACTTACATCTGTTAGAGAGCAATTTAGTTAGCTACATTCAATAACACCAATGCCAAAGGTATGCTGCAAGCTACTGATAAGTGAAGGCAGTTTTAACTTACGCTTTCTTGATGTCATCTGGAGAAGCATTTCGTGACACTCCCAGCACATCATAGTAATCCACCATTGCCGCCTTCAGCTTAGTCCACCTGTTACTCACATGTGTGAAAGAGCAAGAAGTCAAGGAGTGTTTCTGAAACCCTTATGATTTGCAGAACCGTTGGTACATGTCAGTTACAGTCAAGTTCACACAATTAGGCATCTGTGATCATTCAAATCAAATCCCATGACATCAAACATAACGAGTTCTTGATCATTTTAATGTAACACATAATTAATACGTTTATTGTATCAACTTTAATCTTCTAATGGCAGAACTTTTGGCAGGATTTCTGTTCATGTTCAAACGCAGTGCCGTGGATGACAGCAGCTCAATGAACTGTTGCTTATTACGACAGTTTATCACAAAGTGCTGGACTTGGATTAAATGACTGAATATAGACTGGTATTCCCCTGGAGTCTGGCCTGTCCATGTCTGGAACACTCTGGAAACCGGACACAATGTGATGTTATTTCAAGCCCAAAGTTGAAAAGCGATTTGTGTGGGCCATATGGCCACTGACAGCTGCTGAAACACGGTGGTCATCACAGAGACACACACACAACTCCCTATAAATACAGCATTTCAGAGACCCAGCAATCCCTGTGGCCGCCCTATTATAACAGCCTTTACCTTTTTTAGAAGTATATCCAGCCAGGAGGAGCCGTGCTTCTGTAAACAGGGCTGAGATATTTCGCTGCAGCTCTAGTCCGTCCCGTCTCCCAAGACGCGGATCACAGGAACTGACGCTCTTTTAACGTACGCGTGGGTACGGAATTCCGTCAGAATCAGCCATTTGCCGTCGGCACACTGGGCTTCATTACTGCTTCAGCGTGAAACCGACACCCAGCTTCTATATGCGTCTGTCCTTCGCCCTGTGCCGCCAATGCTGTGCGTCACGATCAGCTGAGCTGCGGTCCGATAAAACAGAGCTCGGTCGAGAACAAGCCAGTGTTTGTTTACGTCACGAGCCCCGCCCACTACTGAGCCATGTGCCGAACAGAAGCGCATGCCAGTCAAAGTACTAATCAGAATGAACTAATGAATGTATTAATGGTGTTTAAAGAAAGATAACGCATCGCATCAGGCTCAGAATTCTGAACGGATTGTACTACTAGTTTAACAAATGTCATAAAAACAGGAACTGCGCTAAAATATGGACGCAGACTTTGAAATAAATATTTAAATTAGATGAATGAATAAAGCCTCTTTTTAATCTGCAAGATAATGCGTGCTATTCACTTAAAGGCAGCAATGTTTAGGGATTGTCCACTCAGAAAATGAAAACATTGTCATCATTTACTCACCCTTATGTCTTCCAAAGCCCATATAAGATAAAAGATAATAAAAGAAAAGCCTACAAATTTATGTTGAGCAGATTTCATATCAGTCTGTAAACTGACAGCTGATCCTGTTGTGGGTACATTTCAGCAACCTAAAAATGCTGAAATAAAGAATAAATAAATAAGAATGATAATAATAGTAATAATAAATAAAAATGTAAAGCTTTAGGTTTAGTAAACTCTTTACCCAACATTTTCTTAATTTTTTTCTTTAAATGTCTTTAAGATGATCAGATTCCAGTGCTACTACTCTGCCAGACAAGTAATTTAAAATTATTTCCCAAATTCCTAAGCATAGTAGGCCTATGGTTGCCTACATTTTACACCATTTCATAAGCATTTACTACAAAACACATAGAGTTGGCGGAATCTTTGAATATAACCTGCTGGATAGGTTCACAAATCACACTAAACGATTCATTTCTTATTTTAATTTATTTTATGCACTTACACCCTTACTGGAGATTCTGTGAATCTCCTTTGTCTGCTGGTTCACATCAGCTAAAAACAGAAACCACCTGTGCTAAGATCATGGCGTGGGCCTACAAAGCCTCTAGTCTCATACAATGAATAGCAGAACAGGTGAAAGTCCCAGGACATTATGAGCTGCAGCACATGTTCTCCACCACTAATTCCAGCTGATTCCTGGCATGAGCATCAACATCAGAATCCTGTGCACTGCTGTTCAGCTGTTTATAATTAGACTATTAATCACTTTCAGCTCACAGATATTATTATTATTATCAGCACAATAAATAAACAATAAAAAATATCTCCAAGTCAGCATATAACTCAGCATATTGAATTATTACATACTAAATTATTATCAGAAGTAGGTGGCGGCTCGGGGGAGGCAGGGGAGGCACAGCTTCCCCATAATTTTGAGGTGAAAATGGGAGGAGGACGATTTAATGTTAATAAAATTCACAATTCATTTCAGTTCATGTCTCAGAATGTGTATTTTTTGTTTGTAATTTCACAGTTGTAATACCATAACGTGAAAGCGCCGCTTTTCTATGGCGAATGTGCCGAATCTGCTGATGTAATTATAACCGCTAATGATAGAGAAGGGGAGGCGGAGGCCGGGGAAGAGCTGAGCTCTCGTGCCTCCGTTGGTAAAAAAACATTAGCCAATCACCATCCAGTGTTCACTTTCAGCGCTGAGGAGTGTTGAGAAAAGAAACCTCTGTAGAGGAGGCTAGCCTCTCTTCTGATATCAACCAATCATCACAGAGACGTAAATTACCTGATATTAGTTTGAACGTCTCCCGCTGCGCTGATAATGTACCAAGTACTAATGATGAGTATCGTTTTCTTTACGTTTTCTGACTAAAAGCAACCAAAAATCCATTTTAAAGTGGTTAAGCAAATAATAATAATAATCGGCAGGGATCACAGACCAATACAATTAGTGTGCCTCCTCTATTTTAAAACCCACGAGCTGCCTAATTTATTTCCTGAGCTCAGTTTTTTAGCGTAGGATTTATATCAAAAGGGTTTGGTTGAAGGTCTTGCGGTTTGGCACTTTTTCATTGACTAAAATTATAGCCTATGCCATATACATGCATAGCCTATGCCCTATTCGCACGGGATTAGTATTATCTGGGGACCTTGTGTGATTTTGAAATTACATATCATTCTTCGCGAAAGATGGATAAAAAAGCGCACAGGAAACAAAAACCTCGAAAAATGATATACGACCCGCCAAATGCAGGCCAAATCACAGAGATGCCGATTCGCACGGGACTAATATTATCACAGGACCTCGGTGTTCGGCGAAATATGGTTAGGTCATTTGCGGGGGAATTTTTACTTTACAAATGACAGACATGTGATTGTGATTGTGATGAATCTAGTATTTGTGAGTCAAAAGCAGATCACACTTTAAACTGGCCTTCAGGAAATCAAGCTCACAGACATTAAAGGAACAATTCAATCAAAAATGAAAATTCTGTCATGTTGTACTCACCCTCATGTCTTTCCAAACCTGTATGACTTTATTTCTTCAACTTAACATATTTTGAAGAATGTTTCAGCTGTTTGTACATGCAATAAAAGTCAGTGTTCAAAAACAACATTAGACCACATTGAGTTAATATGATATCAAGATATCTTCTCTTGTGATGGGTGAATGATCCCTTTAAAGACAAACACATAATATCCTACTTTTTGTCTTGATGCATAAAAGGAAAATGTAACAAATTGAAAACCGAAAACAGAAAAATATGTAAATGTACAAAATAATGTACTAACTTCAGTTGACAGCTATTATATACTGTTTGTCTATTCAACTTACCCGTAAACACAAGACTGTGATCTTCTGCCAGGAACATCAGGTCAATCTGCTGCTGTCCAGAATCAGGTGGTTTGTCTTCGTCTGGCATCTCAGCTGAGACCTGTCCACTATGGGTGACCCTACAGTAGCTGTGAAGTACCAGTGGCATAGCTCTCAGCATCACTGATGCACACAAGCCCTCACAGCACGTCAAGCTGCAAACCTATTCATTTGTGTACTTCATCCACCCTGGTTGACTGCAAAAAATAAATAAAAAATTCCGCAATGTTAAACTTTTGCAAGCTGCTGCATGACACTAGGTGTCAGTATAACACTAGGTGTCATATTTTTTTTCTTTGAGCTAATCACCATTTCATACATGTTATGGCTGTCTATAGAGAAAAATAACTTTTTTTGCCTGTAGAATGTAGTTACATCTACCAGCAGCTAATTGCCCATGCTAACCAGCCTTACCTTGATCCCATGGTATCTCTATCGACTGCAATCCCAAAGTATCTGTGTATGTAGTTTTTAAAAACGTGTGAAATGAATTTATATTTTAAAAATGTGTGAAATGAATTTTTTTATTGAATGCGGCAAATTACAAATAAATAAATGACTTAAGTGTACATACAGTAGAGTAATTAATCACATATTCATGAGAAATCTCTCCAGATATTACAGACTTCCTTAATGCCTACTGATATTTTATTGCTGCAATGTGAGACATTTACTCTCTCTAACTCAAAAGATATTTCAAATGCCATTTTAAATGCTTTAAAAACTTTAGAAGATATCTTAAATGGATTGCTTTATCTTGGCAGCCTTATCATTTTTTCTTAGTCTAGGTATGGACAAGAAAACACAGAAGGCACAATAAATAATTCAACAAAAGGTGCTAAAAATATGAAATAATTAAATATGAACTTGTTTAATTGTAAAATATTTTTCATAGAAGTATTATGTCTGAGACCAGAGAGACAACACACAAGAATAAATTCTACCTTTTATTATTCAAATTTTATTAATGTAAAACCAATTGTAATGCAAATTGAATTTCAAGTAACTTTGTGTTTTGCAAAAATCAGATTTAATTTTGCCAGGCATTAATTCTGCCTCTTTAATATTCTTCTCCCTCTTCGTCCTCATCTCCGACGCTGTCGGTGCCGACTTCTTCATAATCTTTCTCCAGAGCTGCCATATCTTCTCTGGCCTCTGAGAACTCTCCTTCCTCCATTCCTTCACCCACATACCAGTGCACGAATGCTCTCTTGGCGTACATCAGGTCAAACTTGTGGTCTAGACGAGCCCAGGCCTCAGCAATGGCTGTAGTGTTGCTCAGCATGCAGACGGCTCTCTGAACTTTGGCCAGATCTCCCCCAGGAACCACAGTTGGAGGCTGATAGTTGATACCTACTTTGAATCCAGTGGGACACCAGTCAACAAACTGGATGGTGCGTTTGGTCTTAATGGCAGCGATGGCAGAATTGACGTCTTTGGGCACCACATCTCCACGATACAGAAGGCAGCAGGCCATGTATTTACCATGACGAGGATCACACTTTACCATCTGATTAGACGGCTCAAAGCAGGCGTTGGTTATGTCAGCCACAGAGAGCTGCTCATGATACGCCTTTTCAGCAGAGATCACAGGAGCGTATGTAGCCAGAGGGAAATGAATACGTGGGTAGGGCACCAAGTTGGTTTGGAACTCGGTGAGATCCACATTCAGAGCTCCGTCAAATCTCAGCGAGGCCGTGATGGAGGACACGATCTGCCCAATGAGCCTGTTGAGGTTGGTGTAAGACGGACGCTCGATGTCCAGGTTTTTACGACAGATGTCATAGATGGCTTCATTGTCCACCATGAAGGCACAGTCAGAGTGCTCCAGGGTGGTGTGGGTGGTCAGGATGGAGTTGTAGGGCTCCACCACCGCTGTGGACACTTGAGGAGCAGGATAGATGGCAAACTCGAGCTTGGACTTCTTGCCGTAGTCGACAGAGAGGCGCTCCATCAGCAGAGAGGTGAAGCCAGAGCCAGTACCTCCACCAAAGCTGTGGAAGATGAGAAATCCTTGAAGGCCAGTGCACTGATCAGCCTGTTGGAGTAAATCAGCTTATCAGAAATTACATTTTCATTATTATTAAGTCAAATTCATTTTGCACTCAAAAGACTTGAGACCTTTCCAGGTTGAATTTTTTGTAGACCTCACCAGTTTGCGGGTCCTGTCCAGCACTAGGTCAATGATCTCTTTACCAATGGTGTAATGACCACGGGCATAGTTATTGGCAGCATCTTCTTTGCCAGTAATTAGCTGCTCAGGATGGAACAGCTGGCGATATATGCCTGTGCGCACCTCATCTGAAGAGGAAAAAAACGGAAAAGCCTAAATTCCTGTTCTTTTTTTATTCACAGTAGCAAATAATAAGAAGAACAAATCTAAATGGTCCAATAAATCAAGAAAAACAAATAAAGGTAATTTCCATAAAAATGATTACTTATCAGGAAATATATTTTGTAAAACTGTTGCTTTTCCAATATTTTGTAAAATGGTTTTCATGATCATTTAAATGGGTTATATTCTGTTTCTCAGGTTCAACTTACCAATCACAGTGGGTTCCAGATCAACAAAGATGGCACGTGGAACATGTTTCCCTGCTCCAGTCTCACTGAAGAAGGTGTTGAAGGAATCATCTCCTCCTCCTATTGTCTTATCACTGGGCATCTGTCCATCTGGCTGAATACCGTGCTCCAGACAGTAAAGCTCCCAGCATGCATTTCCCATTTGGGCCCCAGCTTGGCCAACATGCATAGAGATACACTCACGCTAAAGGAAGAAGGAGAGTTATATTAAAAATATGAATATAAGTGGCAGCTGTACATATCTTTGCTAAATGCTCTAAGCTAATAAGACATAGTAGACATGTTAGCTCCTAATATTTAACTTTTATTTAACTATTTAATATTAAACCGAGGGGGCCAGTTCTCAGCAAACTTCCTAGGGGAACCTCAAGGTGACTTAAAGTTATTTAAAATATGACAAAACAAGCATTAAAATAAACATAAATAAATACATATCAAGATATTCCTTATTTTGATTTACTCCCATTATTAATGGTTTATTTCCTTTGAAGAATCAGGGTTCCCAAAGTCTAGGAAAACCAGATTTTTTTTTTTTTTTAGACCTGGAAAAGTAATTTAAAGAAATAAAATCTTTAAATGTTATGGGCATTTTTATAATGAATGTAAATATTTCCTAGTTATGCCAAACAAACTCGTTTGTCATGTATTTAATTATTTTAATTACAATTATTTTAGTTCATGTTTTATAAAGAAACTAGCCCGTAGAGTAAAATAAGTTTTGAAAACAAAACTAGGGCGCCTTGAGTTTTGTTGTAGCCAGTGCAGGGGCCTTGAAGTCAAAAAGGCTGAGAACCACTGAACTAAATGTTCTTTTATTGTTTTGAATCCATCTTATTTTTCCCATAAGAGTGGGCGCGGCCATTTGTAAATTTAATGTGTCAGGCTTCTGGTGTCATCTGCTTCCAGCTATTTTTAGCTGTACAAAACAGCTGGTTTTGCTGCCTGATATTGCAAATTGTTGTCTTACCATAATATTTTAATGTATTGTCTTAGTTATGAACACACTGGTTTGTAGTGCAAACAGTTTTACCATTTACTGCACGTTGTTATTCTTCTCGTTATTTCCCTACAGCGGCTAATGAACCGGAAGTCTCGCACATTCACAGAAAAACGGCTTAATTCCGCGTTGAAAAATAAGATGGATAAGGAATTTATATAGTTAGGTTAACATGCTGACTGAGCTCACCCAAAGCTCAATACTGTCAACTTCATGCATTTTCCTAAGCTTTTGGACCTATTGTTCAATGGAGAACTCAGTTTTTTTTCTCTTCTAATTACATTTACATGCATGTTTACCCTCTCCTCTAGACTGGGTCATAGGATCTCTAGTGTACAGAAGAAGAGACTGAGCGCGTTCCTTTGAGGCCTCAGTCCACCCCCTCCCTGTCCCAGCTGTACACTCTCCTTTGTGTAACACAGAGATATCTCTCTCAGGGCTTTTCACTAGAACAGTTATATCTATTATTCTGCTATGCTCCAGATTTTGTCACTCATGATCTCATCTACTACCAATGCCTCTCTGTATGTCATAAAGGCATGAATGTATTTAGTTTCTGAGTAATAATTGCATGTCTCATGCTGTAGTTCCCCTTTTCCTCCTCTTTAGTTGACTGAGTTTCAGTGAGCTATTTTGGCTCTGCAGACCCACCAAACATAGATAAATGTTATATTCAGAAAAGGCAAAGTACTGGAGTTTCCTGCTGACATGTGTCATAGTCTGGGATCAGGCTTTGAAGGCCGTAGCCACATCCTCTGTATAATGAAAGGCCAGCTTTGTGCCTGAAACTCAGCATGGCTTAATGATTTACGTTTGATTATTTTTATAAACCTGTTTCAATAGTTGAACTACCGTGCTGCTAACTTTGTCTTCCACACAAAAATAATACATGTAAGAGAATTTTTAAGCTATCATAGAGTTTACTGAAATCTTTTAACATGCCTTAAGTGCACTAAATGTGAAATAATGCACATATGTGCATTTTAATGGAGCGGTATATAAAAAGATTAGAATTAAGAATCGATCAAGCACTATGAACTTACCATCTTGTCAGATTTCCCTTCAGGCCGACTTGAGGATTCGGAAAGAGAAGGCAGATGTAGAGAAGAAAGGAGAGGTGGGGTTTTTATAGAGAAGGAAGAGGGAGGAGGAAGAGAGGGGGTTAGCAGGAAGTGGGATCGCCTGTCGGAGTGAGGAAAGTCATTCAGAAGGGCCGTCCTTCCTACACAAGCGTAGTCTAGCTCCCTCTTGGGACTTTTGGGTCTGTGAAAAAAACCATCTGGCCCCTTTACCAGCTTTTTGGGCATTCGATAATGCTAAAAGCCAGGAAGGAATTTTACAGACTATATGTCAAAATTCTCCATGGTCATGTGTTAAAGTTGCATAGCAACTGTAGGAAAATTGATATCTTATTTGTAATATGCTTACAGCAGGATTCTGAATTCTTTGTGATTCCTGCATGAAGAAAAGCAAGTTTAAAGACTTCAGGGTGAAAGTGTCATTTCACATCAGTAATTACTTCACAAGTCTATTGTGTGTAAAAAAAAAAATTTGTGTCAAAGTACTGTAAACAGAGCCCTATATTTGAAAACAGATATGTCTTTATCTCTTTCTCTGTTTACAATGCATAAAAAGCACTATTGACTAAGATTTTCTATATACATGGTTTTTGCTATACAGAAAGAGACACACAGGCCCAGTTGTCATCAGACTTTAATTTCTGTGCTACAGTGATAATGAAAGCAGAGACATTATCCAGCCTTTCATAGTGATGCCCAGTGACATGTACAAACAGCTGAATCATGAATAACAGCTATAGCAGTTGGTCGTTTTTGTGCTGCATAGACACCGATGGGGGGAAGGGTGTCTTCCTGGAAAATATTCTGTTTTGCATGTAGGCCTTTATCACTTTTGCATGTGCAAATATATTCAGATTTTTAAACAAATAACATGTTCAACTGTATACTGTATCATGAAAGGAGTGCAGATAACACATTTTTAGAAAGAACTTGTCACCAGACTTTTTACAGCTTCTACTACTGCTTTTACAGTTAATTTGAACTTTTTTAATAGATTTAACTTTTGCATTAAACATTAAAAAAAAAACAGAAAAAGAATTAGGAACATTTAGTTAATGCATTAACATGAACAAACCATAAACATTTCATGAACTAGCAATGTACGCTTTTACACTATTGACTAATCGAGGTTAATTAAAAAACATTTATTATTGATCATATGTGTGTTAATTCATTAACATATGTTAATTTATACAATTTAAAATGTTTAAATGTAGAAATGACCAAAGATTAATAAATGCTGTAAAAGTATTTTTCATTAATATTTTATGTTAGCTATTGCATTAACTAATGTTAACTCATAGAATCTCATTATGAAGTGATACCAAAGAATGTAAAGCCCCCCAAAACACTAAAATGCTGCATTTTAGAAGATAAAATTAATATTAGATTACCCTGAGATTACAAACAATCTGCATTTAAAATTCCACACCGTCCTCAGCCAGTACCTCCACCAAAGCTGTGGAACACCAGGAAACCTTGGAGGCCAGTGCACTGATCACTCTTTTGAAAGAAAAGAGAAAAAGAGCTTACCAAAAAGACTCATTTTTACATCTTTACATTATTACCCTAAATTAGACTGAAAAGTATTACCAGTTTGCGCATACGATCCAGAACTGAATCAATGATCTCCTTGCCAATGGTGTAATGTCCCCTGGCATAGTTATTGGCGGCGTCCTCTTTTCCAGTGATGAGTTGTTCTGGGTGAAAGAGGTGGCGGTAGGTGCCGGTCCGTACTTCATCTACATTCAAAGAAGGCAGTTTCAATCAGACTTTTTTCTTTCAATTCACTAGAAGGACATCATTTTAGTATTCTCATGTACATGCTATTTTAAACCATTTTTAAATTTGTCCCATACCAATCACAGTGGGTTCCAGATCAACAAAGATGGCACGTGGAACATGTTTTCCTGAAGCCGTCTCACTGAAGAAGGTGTTGAAGGAATCATCTCCTCCTCCTTTTGTCTTATCACTGGGCATCTGTCCATCCGGCTGGATACCGTGCTCTAGACAGTAAAGCTCCCAGCATGCATTACCAATCTGTGCTCCAGCTTGGCCAACATGAACGGAAATGCACTCACGCTGCAGATTGAGAATTATTTACTTTCATATTAATTTATTTAATCATACAGACCAAATATATGAATATTGAAATAATGTGTAATAGAAAAAAAGTTGGTATGTGTTACCATATTGTATTTTGTCTTCCAGCCGATGCTCAGGGTTCGGAACGAAGCTCTAAATGTGTCAAAGTCTGACACCGAACATTTATTTATACCTGGAGCATCATGCGGCTACAGTGTTCTTTGTAATCGGAGAAACCGCTGATGTCGATACTATCTTCAGGCTGAAAAAGGAGGAAGACAAAAAGAAAAATGAGGTTAGCACCTCCTACACTCATAGGAATAGCTTATTGTTAGTGCAAGGTATGAATTTGAATAGACTGGTGATGAACAATATCACAAAAAGCTCCTTTGATCCTCTGGGGAGCATTCTGACAAGCACAGCTGAGCAAACTTTATGCCTTTACATGTGCAAAATCTTGGTTCATGTATTCTCAACACAAAGAAGCATATATCTTAAGAAATAATTTGTAGGTTACTCATGCAGAGGAACCACTTTCATGAATTAATAATGGCTCCTCTTATTACAAAGAGTAATGTGATATCCTCTCTGTGTGCTCTGAATGAGGTTTGTTGCAGGAGAGTGAAAAATAATACAATAGTTGCTCAGATTGACTTATATAGATACTGAGAACTATATACCTTAAAATTTTCTTTTATGTGACTTCCTGAAAATTGCAAAAACACAGTGCACATCCTTTTTCTTGTAACCCTAGCCTGAGTATCTGCTGCTCAGACAAAGCCTGTTTGAATGTGAACAGAATTAAGAGGATTTTTTAGTTCTTGATTTATCAATTTCATGTCTCTGTGACTACATGTATCTGTTTACAAAAGTGCCTTCAAATTAAAACACGACTGTACAGGGATCACTTTACTTCAGAAGTAAGACTTTTACTCTTAATGTGTGTGTAGAAGATTACATTTCACTGTTTCATGTTCTGCTTCCAGCTTTCCTCTGGCATGTATTGTTATTACAACCAAACCAAAAAAAAGTATGTCATTAGTCTTATATATTGTTTGGTAAATAATTTCTTCATTCTACAGATAAATATTGACTCCATATGTCGACTGTCATTTTATAAACTCATTCAACTTTAATGTTAACTTTTACTTTACTCTAAAGATGGGATAAATTTTTATGCTAGCCCCTAGTGGTGGTAAAAGGTAAACGAGAAACATGGCATAATCCGAATAAACAATCCATTTAACAATTTGACCAGCAGATGGCAGAAAAACCTTTTGGCAGAATTTTTCATTCAGAGTAGTAAATGTTTCTTTCAAGTTTACTGCATGGTTAATTGTCATGGAATATGCGAATCCAATAAAGTAAATTTTCTACATTTCTGTTAATTTCCCTAAAAGATTTGAATAAACATCTCCCTTGTACATCTCAGAATTGAATAGCATTATTGACATTGCTGGTGTTTGATTTGTTCTGTTACCGTAACCGTGACTGGATGAACCAGTTTCCTCATCTGCTTGACTGTTAAATTAGGGCACTTTAAGCTGGCCATTTATTTACAGACAGAACAAATCAGAAGTCTATATGCTAATAGCATCTGACTGATTACCACATGGTGTAATTTGTAGCACTGGTGCGTATTTATTTATGATCTGTCCATGTTTGCAACTAATGAATGTAGCTGAAAAATATTGCACTTAAAGTTTAAGTCAGACAGCTTGGTAACAAAGGCCCAGGTTTATGACAAAAATACATTATTAATTGACAGACCAAAAAACCAAAAACAAAACAAAAAACCAATAGTCGTACTTTTTCTTCTTCTTCTTCTTTCTTTCCATACAGCAGATATTTGTTTATGTGGGCCAGACGAGTGTCCAAATGAGTAAAAGCTTTGGGGAGCTGTGCAGTTCGGAGCACAGCTTTCAGCCTGATGGCCAGATTCCAGACACCAGCTGCCGGTGAACCAATGCATGATGACCCCTTTACCCCCTTCTTCAGCGAGAACTATGTGGAAAACTAAATGCTGGAAAACGTGTCCAGCAGCGAGCCTCCTTTATTGATCTGGAAACTTCTGTTATTGGTATGTCAGTCTTCAAAGTGATAGACATAAGCCAATCAGTGTTTCCTGTGTGTCACTTTAGATAGCACAGTCAGACTGATTTTGCAAAGGCAAACTGTTGCAACTAGCTTAAGAGAGTGTAATTGTTATTCTACTTCACCAAAAAGCTAAATATTTAGCAAATTCTGGATACATGTTTCTGAAGATAACTGTATATCCATTGTGCATTGTGGCAAAAACACCACTAGGGGACCGTATAAATCATGCTGTTTAGAGAAGCGTCTCAAATGTGTTGAGAAGAATATTTTCATATATTATGCATGATATATATGATTTTTGTAAGACAACTTATTTATTTGAAATAACTGAATATTTCTTAAAGAAATCAATTGAAAGTGAAAATGTGTGACTGCATGTAGACCCAAATTTGCAATGTTAAAAACTGCATGGATATTAAGACATTATTAAAAAGAAAGAAAAGAAATAAAGTGACCACTATATGGATTTTGGGTTGATGAATAAATAAATATCGCAATATGATACAAATTACAGTACACAGAAATTTGGAAATTGGCTATATATATATATATATATATATATATATATACTGTATATATATATATATATATATATATATACTGTATATATATATATATATATATATATATACTGTATATATATATATATATATATATATATACATACGACGCAGTCAGTAGCCGAATGTTTGTTAATACTTCTGGTCTGGCTAATAATTATGTCCGGAAGAAGATCAGAATTCAGAGGAAAATAAAAGTATTGATATAGTTATATTCTAATTGCACACGTTGTAGTGTTTCAGTTTGCTGTTATACATTTTATATATATATATATATATATATATTGTATATATATATATATATATATATATATACATACTGTATATATATATATATATATAAAATGTATAACATAATATGTATAATATAATATAGACTGCACAGGAAGCTTTGTGGAGGACTGAGGGGGACTAAGCGGTACTCAAGTCCACTAACTGGGACTTGAACTCAGGTCACCCGATGTGTCAGTTCAGAGTTTTGTTTTTTTATCCTTATCCTTTGAAATAATAGTGCATTTTTCTCTCTTATTTTCACATCCATGCTCATATATATACTTCAGTGCTGTATATGTGCAAACACATCCTGTTTCCAGGTTTACATTCTGCTAGAATATATGTATATAATATTTATATACAGCTGATGAAATTAGGCAAAGAATCCACTAAGCAGTGGCCAACAGGTCTCAGACCATCACAAAGAAATATGTTGGCCAACAGATTTACAGCTATCAAGGTCAGCAAGCCCAAAGTGACGTCGTACCTCTTTCAGTGTCCTAATTAATCACTAGAGTGACCTTAACCCTGTAGCTCAAACACACACAGAGGAATGAATTACACTTTGATTAAGGTTTGCACAGTTACGTCCTCACCAACAACCCTTGGTGTCATGCTTACAGTGTATTTGATTGTCTTTCATGTATTACCTTTTTACTGGTTGTTTTTAGTAGCCTATACTTTTCCAAAAGAGAATATGAAAGGCTTTTAGTAATTTTTGAAAAGATGCATTACATTTTCTGCACACCTACGAGCATTAACTCTCCTTATAATCTGTTTTTTGTCTTTTGCAGAAATGGACTTCACTAGGGTGATATATATTAGCAGAGTAAAAACAGTCATAAATAATGGAAAATTTAGAGTAGGAAAAAATGTCACTTATTTACAATACGATGAAACAGGCTGTGTGATTAAGAAATTATATTTCTTATGTAATCTAATTAAGAATATTTCCTATGCTGGATTTAGATGGAGCCCTGGGAGCAACTAAAACACAAATGGTGTGAAACTGGCAATGGCATTCAGCTGTTAGCTGATTACATTGATTCCATTTATTTGTGACCGTTTTCCAGTCACTTCACTCCTGAAGGTGAGTATTTCATCTCTATATAAACACTTTGGACTCAGAGGCCTTCTGTAAACTTTGAATCTCACTAAGAATGCAGATTGGAATTCGCAAAGCGTTTTGGAATAATCAATACTGACATGGATCAATGCAAATAATTATTGATTTAATTCATTAACACACTCCACTTTCCTCTCATTCACTTATGCAATTAGAATATGAAATGGCAACATAGCATATTTAGTCAAATATATTTACACATCATCTATCTGAGAGTTGTAATTGGGAAATTTTAATAAAAAAAATGTGGAGACCACTGTGGTCTTGATCTAAAAACTCTTCAGCAGCCCAAATAGACACCGTTAGTGTGGAATTCAGATTATTTGATACAGGTTTTGGATCTTATGAATCTTAAACATGCCAGTTGTCAGCTTGTTGCTTTCTGTTTTGTATGTTTGCAGTGAACAGAAAGCAAAATCTTTGGTTGACACTCTCTTCCCAGCTGACAGGGAACCCTCTGAGAACTAATACTAATATTCTGTAAAGGTTCTGTCAAAATTACAAAGAAAATATTCGTACAGTAATGTCAATGTTAATTTTGACAGCAAATTAAAAGATAACTTGAAAACTATTTGAATTGAAAAATTCTGAATTTTTTCCCGCAATTCGGAGAAAAAAAGTCAGAAATTGTACATTCAGAATTGCAAGAAAATTGCAAAATTCTGAGTTTGTTTATATCACAATTCTCAGAGCTTATATGAAAAAAGGTCTGAATTGTGATATAAAAAGTTGCACATTGCCCTTTTTATGTTTTTATTCTGTGGAGCTCCTTTATTTCCATGATTTAATGAATTAGCTGTTTAGTTTAGTTTTATAGTTTAGCACTAGAGCTCATAGCATCGTTCAGAAGAGAACATTCACATGATGTTTGCATAATGAATTGAAAATGAACGTTCATATAACCAAGGAAAATATTACAAAAATGGTTATTTTGGCTTTTGAGATAGTGGCTACATGAGGAATAATCTCAATCTGGGTTGTTAGGCTTGAGACATCTGTTCTTGATGTGAGTTTTTGTGTATGCGATTTAAGGGTTATGGTTTTGACCGTTTCTATGGTCAATTACGAATGGATTTACAGAATTTGTAACATGGTTTAATCCTGTGACAGTTAAAGCACGCTGGTAATTTATTGGCCATGTCTTAAGGTTTGATAGGGTCTAATTGGTGGATTAAGGCCTTTTAAAACAGATTAAGACTGATGGGATTATGTGGCTGTGAGGGAGATGAGTTAAAACAGGAGACACAGCACGAGTTAGGGGTGTCAGTGGCAGTGGGAATTAGTTGATTAAAGCAGCCCAGGAGGAGGCGTAGGGTCGTGATTTATTCCTGCTAGTGGGTGGTGGAACATTTGTGTATTCGTCAACACTGTTGTCAGAGCGAGAGTGAAAAGTCTTCATCAATTTGTACCCATTATCATGTCAATAGACTAAGAAGGGTTGGGCATAAACACATGCACTCACACACACTTCTGTTCCCTCCATCTGTGTGAGTTTCTGAAATAATTCAGTCTGATATGGGATTCTTTCCCTGGCCAACATTCTCTCTCTCTCTCTCTCTTACCCGCTGTCACACACACACACACACACTCTCTCCAGAGTCCTTTTACCATAAACCTTATTCATTTTCCTGAAACAGTGACACAAACAAGCCCTCATGTTGATTAAATGGACGGACAGCATTGGAACACCAGGACTTTGAACACTACTGTTGCTTATTTTAGCAGAAAACGAGTAATATTATGTAACAACGTGGGTTTATCTAAAAACACCAAATGTATTGCAAATGTTTCTGCACTTAATCTACAAATCGTTCTTACACTCAAGGTCACAAGTAAAAATGCTCACTGTTGAGTTTAGCCCAGCTGGACTCATTGTGAATCCAAGATAGCCCCAATACTTCATATTTGCATAAGGATTTCAAAGGACATTTTCATGCTAAATTTAATCAGAGAAACAGAAATAAAAATTTCTAGATATGCAAAACCGAGAAAAAGACTTGAAAAGCAATTGAATCCTTAATCAAAGTGCATTTTAGCCAAATTATGAACTTAATCTCCTGGTCTCTATTACTGACACTTTATATAATAAAAGACAGATTATATATTCTATAACGCTGGCTATGCTGAGAGCCTTTAATACCTCATGCGCACTTAAAGTTCTCTGTGATTTGTTTTCATTGACCTGTAAACAATACCAGGTGTTAAAATGTCAAGCTTTTCAAAAGACAAATGACAGTCTGTCCTTTGATGCTTATCCATTGAGGACTTCTGCACCTACCCAGGGCCCATTGAAGAGTCACACTGCAGTATGGCTCTTTACCAACGCAAACAGCATAAACAAACAAACTCAGAGACACAAGTACGCAAGATTATATTTGTGGGTGAGGCCGTGTGATTTCATAGCACATTCATTGTCATTTAATTCTTTATTCAAAAGACCATTTTAGATGATCTAACTGCTGCTGAATAAACTTGAATGAATGAATAGAAATTAATCCCCATTCAAGTTTTCTTTGTGTGTCAGGAAAAAAGAAAGAAAAACAGTTGATATTGTGCTTATATATTAATCAAACAAAGGACTGTTCGACTATTATATTATATATTATATTATACTATATTTAATACCGAATTATTAGACTGAATTAATAATGAATTTTGTTATTGTAGCTCAAATAGTGTGGTGCTACATTACCAAGGTCAAAGGTTTGATTTTTAAACCAATAAAACGTCTACTTGAAATGTATTGTGAGTCACTTTGGGGCATCTGTCTAATGTTTAAATGCAAATCCATGTCTTGGTATTTCAGTTGCATATAGGTTCCAATTAAATTGTATTTGCATTGTACATGCTTTATGCAAAATGTTTTTGTGTTGCTAAAATGCATTAAACTAGGCATTAATCAGTGCTTGCAAAGGACATATTAATCATTCTATAGGAACAGCAGGACATTTAACTAATGCATGACCAGATGTACACTTTAGCGGTGCTGCAGTGTTTTAATTAGTCCAATTGCAGCGAATGTCCAACCCTCCT
>NW_015657838.1:455530-482044 GCF_001515625.1 Sinocyclocheilus rhinocerous | reverse complement strand
CTCCCTCTCCCTCGTGTCTCTCTGGGGTCAGTCAGTGAGACGATAATTGAGAGATTCCCAAACAGTAATCTCTTATCTGCCTGATTGACCTCAAGTCCTATTCAGTAGAAAGCAACCAAGTGACATCTGTTGACTCTGCTTGAAAAGGACATCGCAGGCTGCATTTGTTTAAGTGGCTGTACACCCTTTGTGATGGCAGTGTCCCCTGCATCTATAGAAATGATGAGCAGTTAAACACTCCAGTTTGTTTTCAGAGGTGGCATTAGCTTGTCTTGATGCTAAGTGGGCAATTCACAGGGAAACTAATCAAGTCACACTTTATACAAAGAAATCTTCACATTTATCAGGCACATATGAAAAAAACACCAAGATAAACTAGTTGTTCATAACTATTGAGCATTTAAATTTGAACAAAAAAGGTGGTGAAAACCTGTTGTTTTTACAGTTTAATTGCAATATATGCACCAAAATAGCTTGTACGTTTGATTCAGATTCTGCATAGATGTATTTTTGAATCTTATTAGGGCTGATATAAGTGTGAATAACAAATTGAAAATGGTTGGTATAGTGTGCTTTAGCATAATGGTCGCATTTTAGAATGCGTGCGCCTACAAATGTGAGAGACACCTGATGTATGACCTTCCCAGTTTTGACTCCAAACGTGTTGCAACCGTACCTCAATAAATCATCCATCTTAATCAAAGTAGAACCCTCCTCCATCACTAAAGCAGAGCAGCGAGTCCAACTCCACTACACAATGCGGCATAATGGAACTATTTATTTCCATAATGCCGCATTGTCACTGTGATGTTGAGCCCTCGGGACGATGACGGAGAGGTGAGGAAGTGCTCGAACAGAAAGGTGCTAGAACAGAAGGGGGGGGGGGGTTCTAATTAGCGAATGAAATTTCATGTTGGGCTCCATAGGAGATAAATTAGCTTTTGACAGCTCCTCCCTTTCAGCTTGTCAGAACCTCTGACAGAACGGCCAGTTAACGGATTGCTAATTCCTCTTTTAGGCCCCACCGCTTCGGACTGCTGTACACAACCAAGACCATTTCCTAAATGGGCTGCTGCTATATGTAGCGGTGGCAACATGCAACTTTACATAGATGTGGTTATACCAACCCCATCTCATGCAGAAAATGTAACTATTTTAGGAGGTGCCAATTTTGTATGAATCTGTACAATTTGAGTTGTACAAAAACACAGAGTAAGCTTAATGAAGGTCCACCTCTAAACTTAACCAGCATTGGGAGTAACCATCATGGATGTCCATACATTCACTTTTTCTAAATTTCTAAATTGCCTAAAATGTCTGGGATTCAGTCTACAGTCCTCAAAATTTATATGTGCACGTATTTGCATTGCTTTGACCGTTCTCTGTAGATTCTAATTTCTTGCGCTCCATGATTGGTTGATTATGTACAATGCTTGCGTGCTATTGGTCAAACTACTTTTCATTCATTACCTTCAGCAAGTATGAAAACAATAGGAAAGCTTAATTCCGGTACAGGTCAGCTTATTATCCGCAAAGTCATTTTGAGTGTAGTGATGACTATTGATGATTAAACTTATTAGGAAACTTAAAATTTACAGTCCACGTTGAAAAAAATAGGAACTAAAAAATCTAATTTAAACCTGAAAATAAACGTAAGGTTTTAGGAGGTTTATTTTTTAAATAATTTACACTTTTTTCAAAAAAAATAAAAAAAGAAAGAAATGTAATTACTGAAAACGAATAAATATTTAAAATTCTGCACTATTTTATATCACTAATCATAAACTTGTAACACTGATTACGTGAACTCATATAATGTATGTTAATTATACATGTACATAATTATATTAATTTTCAACTTTAACCTTTATATATATATATATATATATATATATATATTTAAACTTCCCATTAAATTTGCAATGGGAAAAAATATTACATTTGAAAAATGCTGCATTTTCACTAGTGTTTCCAACACCCAAGGTCAGTAATGGGCAAGATACTAAATTATTCACAAGCCAGATTTGTTTCTGGATGAGAATATGCTTTCTTGGACCCTTTTTGTGCCCCCTGACTTGATCCCCCATTGATCATCACCCATTTAAATACACCTAGCAGCCGATGCAGTCACTCTGCAAATTGGCATAGATTTGCAAAGCAAATATTACATTTTAACGACAACTTTCCAGACAAACACAGAGATTTAATGTGCACATGTCATTATCTAAGAGAATATTTTAATGAATTCCTGATGGAAATCAGATGCTGTAATTTATGAATGACATGTTTATGATATAAAAGCACAGACATAATTAGTATATAAAGGAATCGCAGGCTATACGTAGATGGTATTTGTTTCAGGGTTATTTTATAATAACTGTTGAAATTGGTTGGTATAGTGTGCTGTTGGTGTGTAGATTTTTTTACAAAATTTTTTTATTGGAATTAAAAGGTATCAGTTTTTGTAGTGTTGCTTTCTACTATTCGGTCTAAAGATATGCAAATCTCATCGTAGTCTTTTTAAGCAAACAGTACTTTGCATGTGAGCCAAGGTATCGGTCCACAATTCAGAAAGGTGAGGTGGGTGGTTTTGAATTATAGCTGTGCGGTCTGAGGACTGTCTGATTAAAAAACATATAGTCTATTGGTGGGTGGGGCTGCTTATCCTACAGCAGGATTAGGTGCAACCATTTGGACAAGCAGGGCTAATTGAACTGTCATATTTAATTTGCTCACCTCTGACAGCCGCACACACATACAGCCTTGGATGAATCTGTGAGCTGACTAGGATGGTCCTTGAAGATAAACACAGAGGCTGATTAGATGTAGTAGTTATCCATCATGCCTGTCCATATCGCCAGACTGACCAAACACACACATAGCTGTACACAAAGGGCACAGCAATTCAGCCCTGCCTTCTGTGCATGTTGTTTGATTTTTGCTTTGCTAATTAAATTCCACCCTGACAAAATAAAAATACGGCTATACTTTGGAAGTTATTACATTGTGGTTCAGAAATCTGGAATGATATCCCATAAATTATTGTGGCTCAGGAGCAATAAGGGCCCTAAAGGAATGTTCTGATTAAACCTTTTTAATATTTGCCTAGGGCACGTCACCTTATATCTCTGTAAGGAATAAGATGAACATTCATTCGTTCATTCATTCCTTTCCATTTCTTTCTTTTTTTTTTTTTTACAAAATGTATAATCTCATTGCCATTTTTCTTTCTTTCTTGACATATTTTAATGAAAGGTATAATCTCATAATTGATGTTGCGCTTTATTTTTTTAATTTGGTATTGCCAAAATTTATTTGATATTGGTATTTGGTATTTGGTATTTACAATTGGTATTGCACTTTTTTAATGAAATGTTATAATCTCATAATTGGTATTTGTACGTTATTTATTTATCTATTTATATACTTTTATGAAATGTATAATTTCATAATTAGAATTGCACTTTATTTACTTATTTATTTATTTTATTAAAAACATAATCTCATTGTTGATGTTGCATTTATTTATTCGTTCATTCATTCATTTTTGTAAAATATATAATCTCATAACTGGTATTGTACTTTATTTAGTTAGTTATTTTGTAATTAAATACCTAATCTCATAATTAGTATAGCATTTGTTGGTTTGTTTAATTATTTATTTAATTAAATATATTATCTTACAGTTGGTATTGCACTTTATTTATTTAGTTATTTTTTATGAAATGCATAATCAGATAATTGATAATGCATTTAATTATTCATTTAGTTGTTTTTTATTAAATGTACAATCTTATAATTGGTATTTCACTTGAGTTTTTTTTATTAAATGCATAATCTCATCATTAATATTCATTTATTTATTCATTCTTTCATTTTTATATATTTTTGTGTCTTTCTGTGTGCATATGTCCCAGCAGGAGAACCACCCACGATGCACCACCAGCTCCTGATGTTGCCACCATTTTTTCCGGAGCAGCAGATGTTTGTAGCAACTCCGCCGGACTAATTATCCATTCATCCTCTTTGTGTAGTACATGCACGTGTTTGCGTTCAACTTTCTGTTATGCTTTAACTCCACAACGGTAGGATTTAGCAGTAATTATCCAGAAACACACCCCTGTTGCCTCTGCCATTGTCTTGATGTCTGGGCAACATAGCCGTCATTAATCAAATGATTCAATGCAGGCCTGAACTGGTTAACCTGCACCACCCAGCCCTGGTTACTGAGGAAGTTTTCAATTCCCTCTGGTCAATCACAAGGACACAAGAGTGCAACAGTGGGCTGGTTATGAATGGAAATGAAAATAAGATGCAACTATTCAGTGGATTCCAGCAGTGCAAAGTTAAGTTTTGGTAGGTCTGGACAAAGAGTTAAATTTGCTGAAGGCTGGAATTGGAAATTAGACAGCACGCAGGTTATTTCCTTAGCTTTCATACTGAAACCTACACAAGCACAACACATTGCTATTTTTTACATCTGACCTAGAGCAAGAGGTCAGACAGTTACGAAAGGGGCAGCCCATGTCACCATGTTGCATTTGTGTATGAATAGCTGTTCGTTCAATAGCTCTTTTACAGTCTCTTGAATACAAGTGTTGGCTCCCTTCTGGACAGTCAGAATGCAGTGCATGCACTTTTGGCAGGCTTGTTAGGCATCTGTGGTCTCCTTTTTTAGAAAGAGGACATTTATTTGTAGATTTACTTTGTCTTGCAAAAATGTTACAATTTCACTTCTCTTATTTTACTGAATTAGGAATCTTACACTGAAATTGAGTTCTCTGTAATACATCTGTAATATAATATAACATTTCAGAGTATTAAAATCAAATCATTTTTATCACACATTTTGTAACAAAAAATAAATAAATAAACAATTTGCATAGTCATTCAGTCATCAGATTTGTAAAGGCACATTTAGCAGCACTAACCACTTTAGGTCGTTTGTGCCAAGTCTGAACGACATTGCACACATTCAGATGTGATTCTGGCCCATTCTTCCAGTCAGTTTTCAAATAGTATCTAAGTTTCAGAAATCTGCTCATATGAGTTTTCACATGGTTCTTTTGAGTAATGTCTTCTTTTGTCTCACTCTTTTATATAGGCCAGTTCTTTGCACAAAGAGTTGAAAATTTTGAGGGGCCACTATTTAAGCACTTAATTCACTACATTAATTTAGTTATTAATATTATTTTTGTAACATGTTTTGTAACAAATTGTTTTAAATTGAATAAAAACTGTTCGAAATTGATCTTTTTCTTTTCAATGCAGTTTCATTTTCATAGCTGTCCTTCTCAACCTGACAAAATGGTCCTTATTTTATTGCTTGCAGAAGTTAAAACGAGTGCGGTCCTTTTAAATTTTTAACATAATGTTGCATTAAAGCAATTATTTTTATTCCTTATTTTATTAATTGTCACAAATGGTCACACAATTGTATCATATTTAGACTTTATAATAATATTAGATTTGATAAATAAGAAGATTGAGTGCTTCAAAAAAAAATATATTTAAATTGATTGGAGAGAGGAAACAAATGAGGAGACTGATTATGCCATTCTCAATTTTAGGAAAAAGAAAATCACAATAATTTTCCCATTTCCCCCATTAATTTGGAGAATTTTATTACAGTTATTGGAAACTTTTTTTTTTTTAAAGTAACGTTTCTAAAATACAATATTTTAGTATGAAGTACACACAAAAAAATGAAATCATGTTAAAATTCTCATATGATTAATTTCTATTACTTTGTAAGACAGGATGATGACATGAAAAGTAAGCCACTATTGCGTTTATTAAAAGAGGATCCACACAACTGCAACGTTTTTTCATCAAAAGCTGTTGGAGGCTAATATATGAATTTGTATCACTTGGTCGCTCCTAGTATTGGTCATTTTCAAAAAAAGAAAGCGGATTACTTCTAAATATTTGCATTATGCGCCCGGTTTTTTCCAGAAATTAAAGAAAAGAAAGGCAAATCTGTTTATTATCTGTTCCGCTGCACAGACCCTAGCACTGTTAATGATTGACAGGTAGAAGCCTAATAATTGACCTTTATCTTCCTAATGAACTGAGATTAATTATAACCTCAAGGTCTTGTCTGGGAACATACTAACAGTGCTGGGTGCATTACCTGACTTCCCATGAGAAAAACTATTCACAGAAAAAGGACCGCAAATCACCATTTAAAACAGCGATTCTTAGGTGTGAATGCCATGACTTTGAGCTATTGGATAATATTGGCGTGTTTCTCGCTTTTGCATCTTTACTCGATCTTTGACACAGTAATGATTTTAGTTTTTTTTTTTTTTTCGCATTTGTACTGCGCTCTTTTCAGTGTTGGCACGCTAACGTTTCATGCTAAATAAACCGTTTCGACAGCATGGCCTACTGGAAAAACGAGCAACAAATAGCCGGCAGATAATGACAGAGCATTGCAACTGCAGCATGTTGCGTTTGCGTTTATCCTGCTTGTTGATTCATTTGTTCATTAGGAGGGCCTATATGTTTGCACCTGATAAGAAATAGGCGTGAGTGGGTGCTCGTGCAAACACGCCGCATTACTAGTGTGAGAAAAGCCAGGCGGCATCGCACCTGCGAGCGCGGAGTGGAAAAGGTCAGCCTGTCCGTCATTGTCCCTTTCTTTGTCAAGGTTAGCGCGAGTTAGCAGTGTATTTGAACCCAATGATCTATTCAGGAGAAACCTGTCAACTAATTTCAAGAAGAGTGAAATTGTTTTTTTATTTAATGTTTCTACCATTAAAATATGTCATGAAATCCTCTTCAATGCTCTTAAGAAGCTAGTGAAATGAAATGAATTACAATGAATGTTAATTCTGAATAGTTACACGATTGATATTCAGAACCTTTTTTTTAGTTTACAAGATATTTGTACATGCCATTTGATTTGACATTCATCTGTTTAGGCCTATATTTTGCAATTAAACATTTTCGGTTACCATTCTATTCGATTTTATTCCCTATTATGTTTATTAAGATATATTTGACAAAATATTTATCATCGTAGGTCATTTTAATTAATAACATGACTCTGTTATGAACGATATTCAATTAACTTGAACCAAACATAGGCTATATAAAAAGTTTACAATCTTTTAAATAAAGTTAAATAGATGGGAACAAAAATATTGCCATAACAACATGGTGCAAAGCCCCTCAGTGAAATAAGAAAAATGAATAATAAACATATAGGTCACCAGTCGAAATTATATCGACAACGTAAACGAATTTGTAAAGTATTTTTGAGAGATTTTAAAGACGTCTAAATGTGCCCAGTTTTTTAATGTAAAATAGGTCTACGTTTTCTTTTGTTGTTGTTATTTCGTATCTCGTTTAGCCTATAGTAGCCTATAACAAATTGTCTATCGCTCATTGTTATTGTTGTTTTAATTGCTGTTTTATCGTTTTATCAATTACATTTTGCAGACTTTTCGGTGGATACAAATTCTTTTTAGAAGATCAGTTGTGTTAACAAAAAAATGTTTGTGTGGCCAATTGACCGATAAGTCTTAAGATATGTGAAATGTATGGCTTGACGTTAAAATAAATGCGTGTGTAATGAATTAATTAGAATGCATTGGAAGTTTCTCAACTCTAAGGGCATCGAAATGAACCAATCAGAGAGTGTTTAGGAGGAGCGAGCTGGAGCGCGAGACAGTCAAAAACTGATGTCTGCACGCGCTCCAGGCATAACGTTGCGTCACGGGTATAGAGATGAAAACACGCAGTTGTAGAGTAACAAAATCCACAACTCGCTCAAAGAATTAGACAATATTACAGACGGTCAGGCAAATAGTTTGGCCTAAGTAAAAGTTAATTACAATTTTAGGCTAGTGTAAGAGGGGAAAAAAAGAAACAAAAAACGCTTAAACTTATACTATTTTATAATAGGCCTATATTTAGCTCGTAACATACTTGAGACTTAAAGTTTTTCTCAATGGATAAGTCGAGGAACTTTCGAATAGATGCGCTGTTGTCAGAGAGCTCTCAGCGGATAGTTCGCGAGGATTCCCCGGGACTGTGCAACGACGGCGCTGACAACGAGCCCGCGACCTGCAAACGGACAGAGAACTCTCCTCCTCGCGCTTTTCACCTTCAGACAGGGGTCATACCCAAACCGGGCATGCTGAACATTTCTCACCCAGGATTAACGTCACTTTGCCAAGGGCCTATGCCAGGAATGTATCCCTCACCTATGTACTCCATCACGGCACTTGGAGCGCAGCATCCCACCTTCGCGTATTCAGGTTTCGCGCAGCCGTACCCGGAGCACCTGAAAGCAGCAGCCGTGGCCGGTTCGTTCCCGTTAGAACACTGGCTCCGGGCTGGACTCATAATGCCTCGCCTCGCAGACTACAGCGGTATGTGTCCCTTCTGCAGAATTATGCATATGCTTTATAATATTTGTTCATTTTTATAGGTATATTAGTGCTTACTTTTTAAGAACGCCTTTGAATTAAAAAAGTCTAAATGATAATAATGCGTGTAATCTTGACGCAGAGATCTGGAAAATAGGCCTACATTTTATTTACTTATTTTTACCCCAAGCGTATTTCCATGAAGCTGCAGCAATGATTATTATCATTTACAGTATTCATAAAGTTACAAATATATTTACATGTATAAAACTTTATGTATCCTAAAATGTTGGGAAAATTATGAAAAGAAATATAACATCACATAAATATGTACAATATAAACGCATCTTTCTGCAAAATCACTATAAAGTGAACTCACATGCCATAAATATTATCTAGCATAATTGAATCAGTATTTACTGCTAACGGAACTATAATGTAAGCTTTTTTATTTTCAGTCTTTTCATAGCATCATAAATGACAACTCCATTAAAACTGCCTGCTTCATCCAGAGGAAAACTATAAAGAAACACTTAAAACGGTCTGAGCTTCATCAATAAAGTTATCTGGTAGCATTTATTGAATTTCATTAAGTTAATGGTGCTCTCTGGTGTTTTATTGTCCTTCTAAAGCAATATCTCCCAGTCATCAACAATAAACTGAAGTAAAGCTGTTATCATTATCTATTAGGGGGGAGGAACAAGAGGTGACTATGTTCTTGTTTGCTGCGTCTGCTTGGTGTCTTCACCGTATGTCTTTGTTTTTTGGCACAAGTCTTATACCTCCTTTATCAACTAACTCTCTTCTCAGGGGCACCTCAGTCTGGTTTAATTGGAAAGTGCCGGAGACCACGCACAGCTTTCACCAGTCAGCAACTGCTAGAGCTGGAAAATCAGTTCAAACTCAACAAGTACCTATCACGACCCAAACGCTATGAAGTGGCCACTTCTCTCATGCTGACTGAGACACAGGTGAGGAGAAAGCAACACATGACAATTCATAATTTTTGCAGCAATGCCAAAGAAGATCCAGTCCAATACAGTTTTTCACCATATATAGTAGGGGAATTTACCGTTAACCATTTAACAGGTTTTTACTGTAGCATTTTTACAGTCTTTTACCGTTACATTCACGGTCATTTTTTACAGTGTTTTGGTTCCCCAAAGGACCTTTCAGTCAACAGTTCCTAAAAGAACTATTTTACTCAGTGTGAAGAACATTCTGAAGAACCTACTATAAAGAACCTTTAGTGCAAATTAAAAGGTTCAATGAATGTTAAAGGTTCATCATGGAACAATAGAGGCCAATAAAGAACCTTTATTTTTAAGAGTATTGGATGTTTTGGCAAATTGGTGACTGAATTTGTACAATCTTATTCATACGATCTGCTTACGTCCCATGGACGGTTAGGTTTGGGGTGCACCTTCATCCATTAGAAAGAAGGTATGAGGGAGAAAGACATACTGAGAACTGTGGGACAGCAAAATAATTTTCATCATCAATTCAATAATAAGTTCATGAATATTTCCAAATGCTAATACCAATGGATCAACCTTTATGTGATTGATTGTGATGATTGTTATGTATTTGCCAGGTGAAGATTTGGTTCCAGAATCGACGGATGAAGTGGAAACGCAGCCGTAAAGCTAAAGAGCAGGCTGCGCAGATGGAAACAGATGGCTGTAAGTCAGGCAAGAGAGAAAACAAGCCCAAAGACCTCAGTCGCTACAGTGCACATGATGACGATGAGGATCTGGACGGAGAGGAGGAAGATGAAGAAGAAGAAGAAGAGGAAGAGTTCAGAAAATCGATTAACGCAGGTGTGGGTCTACCTCACCCATCGGACTTCCTGCAGCACAGCTCCGCACTGAGCTACAGCTCTCATGGCTCTTACTCTGATGACGACCTGGAAGAGATCGGAGGAGACCGAAAGATCAGACTCGGGTTATGAAGAACTAATAGCAGCTGCAGTCTGCATGTCCATGAACTGGACAGGTTTAAAATCCAACACCTCAAGACTGAAAGCTGTTGATGTCAAAACTATCGCTTAGACCAGATGAGTTCATTGTCCATGACGTTTATATAGTCAAAAAAGTCTTAAATAAATCTTCCGGTTTATTTGCACTTAATATTTTTTCTTGAAGGCTGCTTGTAAACTGCAAATGTACACTATTTCAAACTAATGTTTTTCTTATGTGATCAAAATCTTTACTATATATGTTAACATGAACATTTTGGTTGAAAAAAGCTGTTGAACCAAATGAGGAAGCCTTTGCACTGAACGTCACAGGCTGTCACTTGTGCTAATTGGTCTCTTGAGCACATCATGTTTAATAGTATGTAGTCGAGAGTGGATGCTGGGGAACAGAAGATTGTCCAGAGGTCATCAGTGTCAGCTTTCTTCCAGTAACCAGTGACCGGAACACTGAGGAACTGGTCAATCCTCTGCAAATATTGAACATGGGCAAACTGTGAACGGTGCATTAGTTAGTCCATTATTATGTAATGTTGATGTTGGTGTTGGTGTCTTTAATGTTATTTAACTGTTATAGATTATATCTAATTTATTCAACTGATATCAGGACTCAGTTTGAAGGATGTGTGCCCTTCAAAGATTGCTGGTAAAATATGTACTTGGAGACAAAAAGGAAATAAACAAAATCGAAGATGAGTTTCAGCCATTCTCTCACTTGAACCCTATTGAAATGCTGTTTTTATGTGTTCAGCTCATGAGTGAAAGGATTAAAACTGTAAATGAATATCACCCCCATCCTACATAATCATCGGCCCACTCTCCTCTCCATTTTAACCTCTAGCTGACACAGATGGTGATTAAAGCGCAGATGAATCTACAGTGCATTATAAACAACGCAGGCCCTGATATTTATGGCCACAGCCTCTCAAATATGAATTACTCAGGGGGGTTTACTGATAGGCAAATAATTAAGTTAATGAAGGAAAAGCAAAATAATCTACTCCTTATGCTGATGTCACCGGGCCATTTAATTCGAAAAGATGAATTACCTCAGTGACCAAAAGAGCATTTTTACAGGGGTGTGGTGTAAGGCCAGCAATTAAATATTAAAGCAGAGAAGGTGCAGTGTTCTCAGCCAAGCTAGAATAGGGCATATTTATATGTTAATTAAATGCATTGCAGTGGCAGGAATAAACACCCTGCCAAAGTAAAGCAAACTCGAGCACCGAAGAAGGGAAACTTTGCACTTTTATAACGCATTTGGAAAATTACACCTGCGTCTCGAGTGCTAAAGGTATTGAGAAAAAAAAATTATCGTGTGTAAAATGTCCCTCGCCTGTTTCCGTCGGAGTTGTCATGGAGCTCGAATACACAACCAGTGTTGCCAATTTAGCAATTTTGTTGCTAGATTTAGCAACTTTTCAGACTACCCTAGCAACGTTTTTTTTTCAAAAAGCACCTAGCAACAAATTTAGCTATTTTTAAAAAGTATTTGGCAACTTTTTGCAACTTTTGTATAGTGACTCAAATGATATAAAAGGCACATATTTTCAACTAAATTACACAAAAAGAGGAAACCATTGAACAGCTAGCCAGCCAAGCAGCACATCAACCAGGAGAGAGCTGGAAAAAGATGCCTAACAGTACAAAAATCAAATGTGCATTAAGTTGCTAGTTCCAATTGGTCAATAATAAATGCACATTTATGATACAGCATGTTATTAGCTTGTATATATAATTGTTGTTCAGTTAGGTACACTGTAAGAAAAAATATGTGGAAAAACTGAAAAGGTACTAGTCATTTTCTGCCAGGATGTTATCCATTAAGTTGTAACCCTGTAACCTTAAAACACAAAATGCAATGTGGAATTCAAAACACAGGTAAAACACCTGTAAAAAATAAATACCTATTGTCCCTTCATATAAACATTACACTGTGTCCTATTTTTACAGACTTTTGTGTAGCACACTAACTAACTACCAGTACACTGCTTAAAACTATAATGGTTAAGAATGTGCATTTCTACTAGTTAATAAGAAAATACATCAAATGTTTAACTGTTCAATAATTCAATGTTGTAAAAAATCCGATCATAAAGATGTGCTACTTATGTTACTTTTACAAATTAAAATATTTTATGTTTATAATATTTTTATGAACAAATAACATTTAAAAATATATTTTTCGCTGAGATTTGAGTAATCGCGCGTATTCTACGTAAAAACGCTGTTTTGTGTCATGGTTATGTAATGACGTCATCACGCAATGACGTCACAACGTCATTTAGCAACTTTTAGCAACAAATCGATCTGCCTTTAGCAACTTCCCCTGAAAATTAGTTGGCAACACTGTACACAACAGTGAGGAAAACTTTCAGCATGGCGAAACAAATAAACTGTCACGTTTCCAATCCGTTTTCTTGTTTGTTTGTGATATATATCTGCATGAGATAAAGATACAGTGGTAAGTTATCATTTTCAGTAAGATACATCACGTAAAAATAACGCAAATTTTGCTCGTTTTGGTAGAAGGTGTAAGCGCCTACTTGTAATACTTGATATAATGCTTAGCAAACGGATTTATGATTTATTTTAACAGAATTACAGCTTCTATGCAATTATCAACGCTGTCAACCTTTTAAAAGAAAATATGTCAGTAATTTTAGACATAAAACAGAAAATACCTTTGCATACTCTCCAGAAAACCCACTGTGCCACTTTATCAATAACATTTCATTTAATGATCCTCTGAGGCAATCACCTTTGCTGTCAGATTTCCTTAAGGCAAATCACTTAAGCTAATAGAGAGGTAAAGAAATGAGTGGCAGGGTCATAAATTTACACCAGCCTCAGTTAACCTCAGACAGACATATAACAGATCCTGCTTATGCAATAAATGGAGAGAAGAGCAAATAAATGTAAATGCACCACTTTAGCATACAGCTGTTTAAAGTAATACAGATATTGCCTGATGCAGTATGGTCTTTATATGTTCGTATTATTGGTCAGATTAAATTTAGGTTAATATCTGATATCGGCCCAGATCATTTATGCACTACATCCACATCTGTTTTTATATAATATGATATAAAAGCTATATGAAATATTTGAAGCCCACAAATGCAGCACTATTTGAACTCCTGTGGTTTGGGTGTTAGTTTTTTAGGTGCAATGTTGACGGATCATCCGGTGAATCCTCTGAGCTCGGGCATTTCCTTTGGAGTCACACACAACCCACATAGAAAGGTAAGGCGTTTTTTTAAAAGGTGGAAATAGTTAGTTTTTATTATGTGGGTAAATATGGGAGACATGGGATCGTTGTCATTCTTTTATTTCAGCAAATATTTCCCTGGGTGGGTTTTTGTAAGTAAATTGATGTCCAAAATAAATAAATAAAATAACTTTTTTTAAATTTTTAAAAAAAGATATCACATTTATATAGGCTAAAGACTAAATGGATTAAGTTGACTATGGGACCTGCATTTTCAGCAATATTTAGACAATGAAACAATTATAATAAAACTCAACATATATAACTTATATAAACCTATAGAACCCCAGTAATTTGATCCGATAAAAATTACACTTAGAACTTGTAGTTGTGGAGTATAATAATTGTGCCAACCTCCGTGTTTGATAGCTAGCCCCAATTTCTTATTCATTCTATGCTCTGTAATTATTTGTTGTTCATTATTCTTGCCTACTTAATCATGTTTCATTATTCTGCTATTTGCAGCTAGTTTCTAATAGTATTTATATTGTAATCGTTTTTATAAAAAAAAAAGAAAAAGATTTTGCTTTGGCTTTTTACCATCAGTCTGCTAAAATGCTTTGCTGAAATACACTGCCATCTGCTGGTGAAAAAAACCAATAGACTATATGACTTGATTACCTTTATTTTCAGAGGGTCTCACGCCTCAGGTCAGGGAGTCCTCTGAAAAGAACTCAAAACTGCTTCCTTGGTGTAGAAACCTGGGCTGAATTGGTCTGGGAGGTCTGGGATGGCTGGGAGCCAGGACGAGAGTATACCAAATCACTGTTCCTTAAAAGCATACATGGAAAACTCCAAAAACTCACCTTCAGGTCAGTCCACTTAAAACAAGAACTCATTAAGACCAAAAGTTACTTTTTCCATAATTCAAAGCAAAGTTTGTGGCTGGTAAGATTTTTTTAAATGGCTTTTAAGTCTTAAGTTTGGTTGTGCTGCTTAATATTTTTGAGGAAACTGAGATACATATTTTTTATTTATTTTTTAACTTTTTTATTTTATTTTATTTTATTAATTAATTAATTTTTTTGACGAATAGAAAGTAAAAAAAACAGCATTTATTTGAGATATAAATCTTTAGTAACATCACAAATGTCTTTACTGTCACTTTTAATAAATGTAATGCTTTGCTGAATAAAAGTGTTCTTTTTTTTATCTTTCTGACCCAAAACTTTCGAACCATAGTGTTTAAATTGTTGTATTTTGTCCATTTCAGACCTCCTGCTTCCAAGTTCTTCAGCGCACCATTTCCTCAGACCATCCTTCTGAGCCCAGGAACGTCTTACTCACTCACAGTTACTTTTCAGCCTCTTGAGAAAGTAAAGTTTAAATTATCTGTGTTTCTTATTTAATATATCATCTTAAGCTTGTTATATCATTGAAGCATTCATTAATCCTATGATTATGATGAATTTTATAATCAACATTTACAGCAAGTAATGAGAGATATTATTTGCGTGACTAGATTTGCATGTATTCTTCTTTCTTGCCTTGCTCTTTCCAGTGTGAGTATGCAGACACTATAGAGTTTCAGGGTAAGGAAGGCACATTCCAGGTGTCTCTGCGAGCTATGACTCCTCATTATGCCCTGGAGATACCAGACACAGTGATGCTGCCACCTTGTGCTGCCCAGCACAGCTCCCAAACCAGCTTCCTCTTTCGTAATTCCAGGTAAAGCATGACTAAAGATCATCTAAGCTATGGAGAAAGTGCAAAGAAAGTGCTGAATTTTGAAACCTGTGAATGCACTTTTTGTGTCCCCAGTAAGCTGCAAACAGGATTCAGGTGGTTTGTGGACCCTCCGTTCCAGCTGTCCTCTGAAACTGGACAGTTAAAGCCTGGAGAAGAATGCAGGGTTACAGTAGAGTTTAAACCCCAGCAGGCTCTAGTGTATCAGGCCGAGGCCAGCTGTGCTTTTGGAGATGATGGGGAGAGCAGCTGTGCTGTGCTTCTGCGTGGGCTGTGTGAGAACACTAAGCTTTTCAAAGAATTTCAGAAAGCACATTTAGGATATATACTAATCGTTTCTACCATTTTAAAGTAATAAAATCATTCATTTTCTACATAGAGAAATAAATGTTTCCACCTTATTTTTTAATGCGTAAGTAAGCTGTTTTCTGTGAATGTGCGAGACTTCCGCTTCATTAGCCACGGTAGGGCAAATGACAAGAAGAATAACAAAATGCAATAAACTATAAAATTGTTTGTGCTACAACCCAGTATGTTTATAATTAAGACAACACATTAAAATAATATGGTAAAAAACACAAGTTTGCAATATCAAGCAAGCTGTTTTGTACAGCTAAAAATAGCTGGAAGTGGATGACAGCAGAAGCCAGACACATTAAATTGACAAAAAAGGCCGCACCCGCTCTTACGGCAAAAATAAGGTGGATAAATCTTAAAAGACAGACATACTGTTAGCTCAGAAGTTTTTATTAAAAATAGTAAAAAATATATATTTAAAAACAGCATATAGTATAAAAACATATATTTTATACAACATATACTGTTTTATATGTTGTATAAAAACAAGTATAAATTTATGCACATACAAATATGTGTTTGTGTCTGTGTTTGTATGCATATTTGTATATGCATAAATTTAAAATAGGTTGGTTTTTATACAACATATAAAAAACTATATGTTGTATAAAATGTTTTAAACTATTTTTTATTTTAAGTTATTTTTACCAATTAATATAAATATTTTATATTTTACCATCCTTCTTTATTCAGTTATGTAATTTTAAGTGTTTCATGGGAGTTCATTGCCTCTTAAAAGTTCCACAATCTCTACATTTTGTTGGCCAAGAAATATTTATTGAAGTTTTTTTTTTTTTATTAAAATGTAAACCAAAACTTTTTTTAATCCCAGGCCACTAAAAAGTGAATTTTTGTGTGACTAAAAAGTGACTAAAAAGTATTTTAACATCAAAAGAATGACTCGCATCACATTTAAATTCCTTTCCACAGCCAAGTACCCCCACCTCCAGATCCGCTCCATGGGGCAGGAGGAAGGCTGTAAGGTGCTGGAGTTTGGCAGTGTGGCAGTAGGAGACTCTGTTGAAAGACAGTTTGAGATCTACAACCTCTCCATTGTATGTTTCCCTCCACCCTACTTTTTTGCTCATTGAATTTTTCAGACGTTACTTAGATATTTCTCAATCATAGTCACTCTCTTTCTCTCTTAGGTTAGCACAACATTCAGTCTATCTTGGTTGAGACGTCCCGCTCTCATGGAGTCTGTGTTCTGCTGTGAGGTGCATGAGGGGAAGATCGCTCCAAATTCAGTGTTGAAAGTCCCTGTCTGCTTCTCCCCACTCACAGTGGACAGCATTAGTGTGGACTACCTCTCTCTTACCTGTCCTGGAGCTGTAAGACCTGCTCAAAGTGTCAGGAACCTGCATAGGTACAATATACAGTATAACCCTACAGTAAGAGCTTTCCAGACATCTTCTCGTAAACATATCAGACCGTCTGACAGTCTTCTTCTGTCTACTATAGGTCCAATAGTGTCTCTAAGTACCTCTGTATTGGACTTTGGCTGTGTTGAGGAAGGCACAGAAGTCACACACAACGTACAGATCATCAACTCCTCTGCAGTATTGGCTCATTACCAGTTTGATGTGATCACTGGCAGCCATAGTGTGTTCAGCATTGATAAGGCTTGTGGCTCTCTGCCAGGCAGCAGCAAACTCACTCTGCGTGTGAAGTTCCGCCCACATCAACCTATAGCTTATCACAAGACAGTGATCTGTTTGCTGCTGCACAGGGTAGTCTGTCTATCTGTCTGTTTTTAATTTCTGTCTGTCTGTTTGTTGGCTTCTTGGTTGAATATCTGCTCTTTCTTATCTTGTTTTCATTCAAAAGCGGTTCTGCTTTTCTCTTTAAAGGAGCCACTGTTTCTGGATTTGATTGGCACCTGTCACTCAGAGCAGTTGAAGCCAGCCGTTTTAAACCCCAGACACCTGAGTGTCTACAGAATGAATCTGCTACGAGGGCTCACCTGTTATCCTCCTGACATACTGAGTGCCTTGCTGGATGAACACAAATTAAAACTTGATGATAGCGGAGCATTGCTAATCCAGGAGGTGTGTGTTTGTCCATCTGCACTGTGATGTAACATACAAATGTTCTGACATCTAAGAGTTAAGTTAAACATCCTAACCTCATATTCTTATATCTAATTCACAAAAAATCAGGTACACCACAGCTAACAACAACAAAAAAGGAAAACTGGAAAACAAGCATGCATGTGACATCACATAACACTGCATCTAACTTTCTTTAGATTCCAGCAGAGGGCACTGACAAATCCACACTTCTCTTCAACCCGCGCAGTCCTCTGGAGGAGTATTTCCATGTTAATTCAGCACCTGAAGTGGAAACAGAACTTGACAACACCTCAAACCCCTCCAGATTCCCCAGCCCCCATGTTACAGTTCAGCCGTCTGAGCTCCTTTTTTATGACGGCCCAGCATCTAAGTCAGTCTCCATCACCAACCACAGCAAAGGCAAGATCTGTCTGATGTGGACTCATGGAGCTGAATCCCCTTTCTCCATCTCTCCTCTCTCCTGTGAGCTGGGCCCATTAAAGAGCACAACCTTCAGAGTGACATACAATCCCAACCAGCAGAATATCTTCCATGCAGCACAGCTTGAGTGTTTCACTTTTTACAAGGTAATGTGAGACTAAAGGCTGGAATATACTACATAACCTGTTTGATATCCTCTGTCTGTGTAGCAAAAAAAGACTGTGCCCATCATAATCTATGCAATGTTCTGTGAAATCTGTCAAATCAAATCTGCAGATTGGCTCTGCCTTTCGACAATTAGTGTTGACTCGTCCAGATTGTAAATCGGGGCAGAAGTCATGTAGTGTATTTCAGCCTTAAAGTAAATTGATTTGGTGATCTCCAGCAATTGTATTTAATATGTAAATGGGATGTAAAGAGAACAGGAGTTCTGAATTTATTTTTTGTCATCCCCAGGTTCTGAGGGATCATAGAAATGTGGAGGATTGAACTTTGTGTCCACCCTGGTGCCTTACAGTCAGGGTGAGCGGTCACTCATTTCAACCTGGAAAAGAGCACTTCATCCCCAACTTCTCTCTTCAACACCCTAAAGTAGTGAGTCTGATAATGCTTACATCTTTCAACATAATATGTAGAGAGACCATAACCATAATTGGAAAAATGCTGAATGTAAATACACTTAAAAGGTTTTAACACCATCCATCTACCTCCAGGTATTCCGTGCACTGAAGCAGGTATCATACCGCAGTATTCTCCTGCAGAATACAGGGAACCTACCCATGATCTTCAGATTAGATCCAGAGGAATGTCCACCTGTATGCGTGCTGCCACCCAGTGGTCTGGTTCCAGCAGGCAGCCACCAGATCCTTACCTTCAGATGCACTCCATCACCGGATCACCCTGCCAGTATCCCTTTGACATTACATCTGAATGCCAGCCCCAAACACACACAGGTTAACACAATGTCTTACATGGCAGTAAGATAGTACAATATAGTGATTTGCCACACTGAGTGATTGAAGCCACTTCCAAAAAGCCAAAAATCTATATTGATACCTCTAGAGACACAAAATCATGCAGAAAAGGATCATTAATAAGGTCATGCACTCATTTTTGACATAGTCTGTGATCTTAATAAAAAATATGATTTTTTCTTACTGCCAGTTTCTCTAATAATTTTATTATACTGCTACTTCTTCAATAGTAATTTACATTAATACAAGACACAAGTATGACATTTCAACATAATTTATGAATAATGTCAGTATTACTGAATTAGGAGTTGGACACAGACACATTAGTCTTTTAAATATAATAATTAATAAATCAATATTAAAATAAAGTGATGTAGCAAGAACAAACATGATCTAACAATGAACAAAAGAGTATTTATTATTTAACATTACCCAAGAATAACCCCAAAAGACCCCAATGTTGTGCTGAAGAACTTTGATATGACATGAGGATGAGTAAATGATGACAGTTTTCAGTTTTTGGGTGAACAATCACTTTAACTCTTACATATCCTAACACAGACTGCCAGCGATACAATCAGTTGTGCCATTAGCCTATTTATAAAATTAACCTGTACTTTTGATACTTTTGATACTGATACTAGTTTTAATATCAGTTGCTTTTATTTATGTATTTTTGTAATGAGTTAGTTTACCTGTACTTGTATCAATTTCCATTAAGTTATCTTTACTTTTACTAAAGTGTGACACTGCATGCCTAAAAATCATTAAACTCATCATTAACTCATTAAAAAGTAAACTAGGAATTTCTGAAACTGAAAGCTGTGGTTTTGATGGGCCATTTTAGCCTACAAATGAATCTTTTGTAGGTACTGAATGTGGTCGCTGTAGCAGAGAAGCTTTTCATGAGCGTGGAGGGGGATGGAAGTCCGTTCTTTCAGCCCACAGCCGTAGGCTCGTGCTCGAGAACCCTGCAGGTGAAGAACATGAGCAGAGTGCCGGTGGAGTTCAAGTGGAGGCTGTGTAGATCTGACCAAAGGGTTCTGACTGTACTGCCGGACACAGACATGCTCCAGCCCAATGAATCAAAGGTAAGGCTGCAGTGTGATTGTGGTATTTTGGGGCATAGTAGTTTCAGTCTTATTAATGAAAGTTTTTGTTTGCTTTCAGGTACAGAAATGGTCCTTTGCCCCTATAGAGGAGATGATGTACAACATGAAGCCCAGTCTCATATTCTGGCCTTTCCAAACGCCACAATGCAAGAAATCCAGGCTTACCATTAAGGCTGTCGGATTGGCATGCACAGGTTCTCTCCAGGTGTGTTACCTGAATGAAATTAAGAACATCTAATCATCTGTACAATGGAGTGCATATTATCAATGACACAGATTTGCTTACACTTGGTTAGTGACCTTGCGTTGGGATGGGTTGATTGTGTACACTTTCCTATAATTTTTATATAAAAAGATTGTCATAACTTGTAATTTTTTTTAGCAGGCAGAGCATCTTGTTATAGATCTTGGTGAGGTGCTGGTGGGAAGCTGTAAGTCATTTGATGTCCCTCTACCGAACGACAGCCCCTGTGCTGTCAGCTACTCTCTGATCACACAGCAGAGCGTCACTGTTACAGGCCTCCCAGAAGATATGACTCAAGATCCTTTGGGTTGGAGACACTTACATTGTCAACTCACTAGAAATATTTTTACTGCCATTGCTAGGACTCTGTGTCTCACTTTAAATGCCTCTCTGTCTATATTCAGCCATATACAAATTATTTACACTACCATTCAAATTGATACTTTATTTAGTAAGGATGCATTACATTGATCAAAAGTGACACCAAGGACTTTCAGAATGTTACAAAAAAATCTATTTCAAATAAATGCTGCTCTTTTGAACTTTCTGTTCTAGTTCTATTCTGTTCATCTATTAAGCAACACAACTGTTTTCAGCATTAATAATAATAAGTAACTGTATTTTACTGCATTTTTGATAAAAAAAAATCTTTCAAAAACATGAAAAAATCTTACCCGACCCCAAAATTTTGAACGGTAGTGTAGTTGTTTTATGTTGTACTTATGATTGCTGTCAAGTCAGTCTTTATTATTTATTTATTTATTTAAATTAAGCCTTACTTTTTCAGTTCTGGAGATGGAGAATGTAAGTGGAACCATACCTGCAGACTTCAGGCTACCGATCCGCTGCACAGTGAAACCGGCTCGCAGGGCCCATTACTGCTGGACCATCAGTTACCACATCCTCAATGCTTCTGGTTGCGTACTAAGAAATTAGTGCTGTTTATGCTTTAAACTGCGATTCTAGTAATTCTATTAGATAATAAATACTGCCTGCTGCAACCTTCCACCATCATTAGCCACCACTAACCAGAATAAAACAACCTGCACCAGCATGGAAACTCATGCTGGTATTTTCAATTGGTTTAATAAGACATTAATCACGTTAGGGTTTAAAATATGCCATTTTGCATGTTTGAAAGAATTGCTATGGGTAAATTTCATATAAATACATATAAAACTCCTTTCTGGCGGCCAGGCTCTGTGGGAGGAGAGCCGCAATCTGTATGCCATGTACAGGCCGAGGGAGTGTATCCCATCCTGGAGGTGATGGATGCTCGTAGCTGTGGCAGTGTGGAAGGACTGAGTAAACTGCAGCTCTGGCACGTCTTCGATCTGGATGCATTCAACGCTTATCTACACAGAGAACCCAGCCCATCTGAGCTCACCTTCAGGGTGCCCACTAGACACAGGCAATACTTTAAACAAACAGCTTTTTTTTGTTTTGCTTCAATTAAAAGTCATAAATTCAGAGATTTCTTTCTACCCAGCTTTCTTCTGATATCCATTAAAACCTTCTGCAGCCTTCGACGTTGCCCTTCCGTCTTCACCTCAGCCATGTTGGATTTTAGCTTCAGTGCTGCTCCCCTGGGCTCAGACCCCTCCAGTATTCTGCTTTTGTTTAAGAACCCAGGAAGTATTCCTGTAGAGTGGTGAGCATCCATAACTTGATGCCTGTAGTTTACAGTAGTAAATAAAGTAACGCCTGCAATTTGAAGAAATTATCAAAATGGTCTCCCTCAGGTCATTCTTGCTCCCAGAGGACCAACAGATTGAGCTGGAGTACTGGGCTGAGACTGGAGATTTCAGTCCATCTGAGCTCCACCCGATGAAGATTCAGGACCACCGGCTCTTCTCTATCTCCCCACACTCCGGTAAACTCCTGCCTGGCCAACAGAGGACAGTGCGATTCACATACAGGTCAGTAATGAGTACAATAGCGCTTTTACACTGAAGTGTTGCTTAGTGAGGCACAGAAAACTATAAGGCATATGCTTCTCTCCCAGACATGACTTTGTGGGGACAGATCGTCTTCCTGTCTTGTTGAAACTTTCACACGGAAGAGAGATACTGTGAGGCAAATGATTCTTTTCATTGCAACACATGCATAATTTTAACAGATAATTTACACTGACAAATCTTGATTGTTTTTTCATTTTTCCAGCTGAATTTTATTGGAGTAACTGTGGAAATGGATAGATGCTACATTCACCTCTCCTCCAACCGGCACATCTTTTCCCCGGTGGCAATTGGAGTGTTCAGTCCCCCGAAACAGGTTTGTAGGCCTATAAGTTACATCAAGCGAGGTTTTCCCTGAAAGCTGTTTTTATAAGCTATTTAGTTTATATGATAGACTTTTTATTTTTATTATAAACTCTTATATATTATATTATATTATATTATATTATATTATATAGGGCCCTTCGACTGACAAAACGTCAACTAAAATATATATAATTATTATTATTTTTTTTATTTTTTTATTGTTGATGTTGTGGTGTATTTTGCAAGGCTCAATTGTTTATGTCCACAAATGGTATAGTTACAGTACCTACCAGCAGTGGCTAACAGGGTCATGCTAACCAACCAAGGGTGACCTAAAATTATTTAAAATAAGACAAAATGAGTATTAAAATAAGCTAAAACATCTACAAATCAGGCAATTTTCAGTAAAAAATTATTTAAAAAATACTTATCCTTAATCCAGTAAATCATTGACAACTGGAAAAGTCATGCAGATTAACTGATTAGAAAGAATGGGATCCCTGAAGAACATTCGGAACTTGAAACTTCTGGAAATCTGGAATTTAATGTACAGAAACTTGAAGTGTTCATAGATTATTATTTTGCACAGTAGGGGCCTTGGAGTTATAAAGGTTGAGAACCTTAGAGGATTAAATGACTTTTATTAATTGTTTAATTATTGGCAGATCCTTACAGTCATCTGCGAGATATCATGTGTTTATTTTTAATAGTCACAGATGTGCTAAATGCTTAATCTGCACAGGTGTATGAGCGGTATAATGCAGGCGCTCTCCCGCTTAGATATCACATCGACACCACTCCACTGGAGGAACTGATGGAGGAGAACTGCAGTCATCCAGTCTTACAGTGTCTGAACCCTGGAGGAGAAGTGGAACCGGGCCACACCGCCCTGGTGGAGTGGATCTTCTCCCCACTGGAGGCTAAAACATACAGTGTTAGTTACTCCACAATAACTTCCTCTTAAAATAAACGCACTGTTAATGCCCCTGCTGCCAAAAACATTTCACATAGTAAGACTTGTTTTTGTCTCAAAAGACATTACGGTCTACTTTAATATGCAAACCATTTAGTGATTTGTACTGAGATTGCCACACAATTCCAGGTGGACGTACCTATTCATGTGGTGGAGGGGGACAGCATGTTCGTAACCTTTGAGGGCCAAGGCTTTGATGAAAGAGAGTCAGAACCCATTCAAATACAGGATGGTTGTATTACTGTGCCTTGCACTCAAAGAATCCCAGTACCTGGACAAGTAAGAAAGTGCTTGATGATATAAGCCATATATAAGAAATGTTCCACATAAAAAGGAAGCCAAAATTTTCTCTCTTTCTTTGTGAATAGGTGGTGTTCCTGTCAGAAGAGAGAGTGTGTTTTGGTGATATCCCAGTGGGCTCTCGTAGTACACGCATCCTTTTTTTGACCAACGTCTCACACACAGACCAAGTGTTGTATAAATGGAACGGAACAAGCACAGAATGCCAGCAGGTACATAAATTTAAAGTAATAGTTTGTGCAAAAATGAAAAATCTGCTATGTAGCGCAAAAGTCATATGGGCCACTTTTGTGGTGCTTTCATAATGTTTTTTAAAGCTTGACAGAAGTGAAATATCACTATGGAACAATACATTGTCATTATGTGCAAAAGAACTGCATGATTCTTCATAAATGTTTTTTTTTTGTGCCACAGAAATCATTTCAGCATAAGGGTTTGGAACAAACTGATACAATGTGTAATTGATCAGATAACATGGCCAGTCTACTCAGTATATTGACTATTGTCTGCATGTGTTCATTTGTTTGTCATGTTGACCACAGACTGTAAAGATCTGTCCTGAGAGTGGTCGTCTAGCACCAGAGGAGAGTGTCCTTTGCATCCTGACAATACAGGCCTCCGACAGCCCTACTTTCTACCAGCAAGACCTCATCTGTGAGGTGACAAATACAAAGATACACCAGTGAACACATGCACAGAGACACATACAGTATGCATATATTTGATAAGGTACACTACCGTTTAAATGTCAGTAATCTTTATGTTTCTGAAGGAAATCTCATATGCTCACTATGGCTGCATTTATTTGATCAAAATAGTTATTAAATCATATATCAAAAAACAATAAGCCTAAAATAGAGCCTAAAATGAGCCTAAAATAGCTTTTTTTCTATTTGAATATTTTTTAATATGTAATTTATTCATGTGATGCAAAGCTGAATTTTCAGCACCATTACTCCAGTCTTCAGTGTCACATGATCCATCAGAAATCATTCTAATATGCTGATTTGTTGTTGATTTAAGAAACATTTCTTATTATCAATGCTGAAAACTGTTCAGAAGTGAAATGTCACTGGAACCATAAACTGTCATTATGTGCAAAAGAACGGCATGATTTTTCAGACTTTTTTTATTTTGTGTGCCACAGAAAAATTTCAGCATAAGGGTTTGGAACAAACTGATACAATGTGTAATTGATCAGATAACATGGCCAGTCTACTCAGTATATTGGCTATTGTCTGCATGTGTTAATTTGTTTGTCATGTTGACCACAGACTGTAAAGATCTGTCCTGAGAGTGGTCGTCTAGCACCAGAGGAGAGTGTCCTTTGCATCCTGACAATACAGGCCTCCGACAGCCCTACTTTCTACCAGCAAGACCTCATCTGTGAGGTGACAAATACAAAGATACACCAGTGAACACATGCACAGAGACACATACAGTATGCATATATTTGATAAGGTACACTACCGTTTAAATGTCAGTAATCTTTATGTTTCTGAAGGAAATCTCATATGCTCACTATGGCTGCATTTATTTGATCAAAATAGTTATTAAATCATATATCAAAAAACAATAAGCCTAAAATAGAGCCTAAAATGAGCCTAAAATAGCTTTTTTTCTATTTGAATATTTTTTAATATGTAATTTATTCATGTGATGCAAAGCTGAATTTTCAGCACCATTACTCCAGTCTTCAGTGTCACATGATCCTTCAGAAATCATTCTAATATGCTGATTTGTTGTTGATTTAAGAAACATTTCTTATTATCAATGTTGAAAACTGTTGTGCCGCTCAATATTTCTGTGGAAACAATGGTACATTTTTTCAAAATTCTTTGGCTAGAAAGTTCAAAAGAACAGCATTTATTTGAAATGGAAAACTTTTTTAACATGATAAATTACTTTACTGTCATTTTTGATCAATGTGTCCTTGCTGAATAAAAGTATTAATTTCTTACTGACCCCAAACTTTTGAACGGTACTGTACATACTAAGTTATATAACACAATCATGACTGTACTTTCAATGTTGAGTCAAGGCCACCTGTATGAACTTGAGGGGAACTCATATATCCACATATATTATTCTGGGGCCACTGTATATAAACACACCTAAATGGTTGTCGCTCTCTTTGTCAGATAACTCTTGTGAAGTTGCATGCACAGTATCACAAAGACCTTCGAGAGTGGGAGGAGGAGACAGAGAGAGAGAAATATGAGTTTACTATCACTAAGAAAGACCTGATACAGACAAACCAACTGGATAAATGCACTCAGGTTATGGATAAATGCACACATTTAAAGGGGTCATATGACGTTGCTAAAACGAACATTATTTGGTGTATTTGGTGTAAAGCAATGTGCTTATGCGGTTTAAGGTTAAAAAAACACATTATTTTCCACATAATGTACATTATTGTTTCTCCTCTATGCCCCGCCTTTCTGAAATGCGTCGATTTTTACAAAGCTCATCGGTCTGAAAAGCG
>NW_015657838.1:406811-453258 GCF_001515625.1 Sinocyclocheilus rhinocerous | reverse complement strand
GGATTCGACGAAGGAGTGTCCGGCGGGCTTGCGGCAACCACATGTGACGACCCCGGGCTGGACTCCGCTTCGTCCACGGTGAAAGCCGATCCGGCGATCGACAGCGCAAAGTTGTTGTATTTCCTCAGCGACCAGCACGGATCAGCTCCAGGCATGACGAAGTGGATATCGTCCTCTTTTGGAAGACCAAACAAAGTAGTTTCTCTTTCACAACAAAACACACAGCGTCTTCACGACATGGCAACAACAATACTACAGCGAGAATAAACGTTACGCCTTCTTTCTTTGCGTGAACATTTGGGCGGCGTTATGCAAATCTTCCCACATAGTGACGTAGACATGTGGGGGCGTGTTAGAACGAGGCGTTTTAGGTAGGCGTGGTTGACTCTTAACTTTTATAAAGAATATCTCTTTGGATTTGAGACTTTAGTCTTTGCAACTTTACACATCTTCTTTATGCACCAAGAGCTTGTAACACTTCAAAGAGAAAGGAAAAATTGAAATCGCATCATATGACCCCTTTAAGTCTTTAACTCTGACAAATATTCTTTCACAATTTATTCACTGTATCAAAACATCATTTTAAAAAACGAATTGACCTCCTCAGGAAAGTGCAGTGTTTGAACAGAAAACTGGCACAAGGAAATATAAGGTAAACAACACCAGAAAATGACAAATGAGTCTTATTTACAAGTTATGTAATACGTTCAAATTTTGGGTTTAATTTACATGGTAGCAGTCAGCTGAAGCAGTATTTATGTGTACATTATATTTAAAAATGAGACACCAATATTTTGTTCCTCATGTGGCAGACTCTTCCACCCATCCGTAGCAGTGATCAAGCTGTGAGCGGTCCCTCAGTGAGACCCAGTCGGGCTGAACAGCGGGCTCAGCAGCAGACAGGTCAGGAAAGGAGAAGACGTCCCGAGCCTCCCCGTCCTGCAATACTCCACTTAGGTGTCACTGCGTGCTCTCACAGCCTCATGGAGTATCAGACACATTTCTCCACTCAGTTCAGCACTCATTACATCAACAGGTACAATGGGGTGCAAATCTTTGAAAATCTATTAACTTTTTATTTAAACCTGGAGATAAAGAGTAAGTTTGAGGATTAATAATAAATAAGTCTGACATGATGATGGTTTCTTTTTTCCTTATATTTCTTTCTGGTCTAGGCAACCCAAGCTTTTTCAGTCTGGGACAGGTGAGAGATGCCACTGTCCTGCAGACCTGCCCCCTCTCACTCTGGGTCCTGGGAGAGACGTTATCACACACGTTCTCACCTCTTTACTACAGTATGTCTTATATTGTATTATTAATACAATTCTGTTCAAAAGTTTGGGGTCAGTCAGTTTTTTGTTTGATTCTTTATTTTAAATGAATATGTTTATTGAGAAAAGATGTATTAATTTTTAATGCATTGATCAAAAGTGACAATAAAGACATTTATAATGTTATGGAAGATTGTATTTCAAATAAATTCTGTTCTTTTAAACGTTTAATTCAACAAAGAATCATGAAAAAATTTAGCATGGTTTCCACAAAAATATTAAGCAGCACAACTGTTTTCAACATTGATAATTAATCAGCATATTAGAATGATTTCTGAAGGATCATGTGACACGGAAGACTGGAGTAATGGTGCTGAAAATTCAGCTTTGCCATCACAGGAATAAATGAAATTTTAAAATATATTCAAATACAAAACAGGTATTTTAAATTGTAACAATATTTCACAATATTGCCGTTTGTACTGTATTTTTGATCAAATGCAGCTTTGGTGAGAGACTTCTTTGAAAAACATTCTAAAAACCTGACCCCCAACTTTTAAACGGTAGTGTACGTTTTGCAACCTTTCTGACATATCAAATGGAACAACTGTCATTCCTACTCTTGCTCAGTAGGAGTTCACACTGGTCGTGGTCGGTCATTCTGTGTTCTCCTACAGGAGTCTCCTAGATGAGCCTCAGTTCCAGCAGTCTCTGGTAGAGGGCGACAGTGAGCAGAGGCTGTACTTCACACAGCTGCGGCCTGCTCCTACGCTCCCCACACAAACACGACCCCGCTCTGCTGCAGGCAGCCAGAACCCTGTAGAAATGTTTAGTGTGTCCAGCGTCACTCCAGCAGAGACTTACACAGGAAACTATAGCACTGCAGACAGACCCAAGAGTGAGTGTGACCAGGAGTCTTTGAATGAAGTCCAGAAGGAGATAAAGATGAAGGTCCAGGAGTCCATTCGCAGGTGTGCTGTGACACTAGAGAGGCTCTTATAACACTAGAGAAGAAAACATTTAGTCGCAAATCAAATGTTGTCATTTAAACAACTAATCTTCGTTCTCTCTCCTTCTTTTCTGCAGGTTGCCTGAGTTTTGTGACCTGGTGGAGGACATTTTGCTGAACATGTTGCAGAACCTAATGACGGAAGCTTTCTTGGGTGAGCTGGTGCTGATGACACAACCCCGAATCATTGCACTTCCACCATCTTCTTCCAGGTCACATCTTCATTTTATGTTGATCTCACTTTATCTGTATCAGTTTTTTTTTTAATTACTTTTTTTTTGCCATAACCTTTTTTAATAAGAAATGCACCCACCCCGAATCATTGCACTTCCACCATCTTCTTCCAGGTCACATCTTCATTTTATGTTGATCTCACTTTATCTGTATCAGTTTTTTTTTTTAATTACTTTTTTTTTGCCATAACCTTTTTTAATAAGAAATGCACCAAAGTGGCATTGACTCTTCACTGAAGAGGTATTAGCCAGGACTTTACTTTTTCATTTTATGCATGTGCAGGAAAAACAGTCTTGGCTCCAACAGACAGTACAGGGCCGAATCGAATGACAACAGGGAGCAGATGCACCCCCTAGTGACCAGCCCAAGCCCATACAAGCCATGGTCTCAAACCTGGAGCCTGAGCAGCAGTGAGCCGTACTGCACTATTAACTTAACACTCAGTATCTGTATGACATGCTTGAGACTGAATTGTATTAAACTGTCTTTAAAAATGACAAACCTTGGTGTAAATTCACTGAGTCTGTCCCATCACCAGCAGCTGGATCTTTCAGACTAATGCTGACATAGCTCAAAACAGTGTCTTGGTTCTAGACAAAGTGGAAAGTTAAACGTCTGAGAGTTCCTTGAATTCTGAAGCAAGAATTGTAAAGAAACTATACAGATGTGGGTCACATAAACTACAGTAGTAATTTCTACATATAGACATAAATGTATGCATTTTAAATAAGGCAGCTCCAGATGTAGTGTTTTTGTTTTATTTGTGCTGACTGTCTTGAATTTGGTTAGTCCCAAGGGCATTTAAACAGTGCTGTCACATGGCCAGAGTCGCCCATTATCAAGTTAAGGACACCGCCTGTGAGAAATAACTTCAGCACAAATTTCTGTCCTAGTGCATGGAGGATGTTGGCTCTACTATAAGGAACAATAACTATGAGTATGGCGTACTGAATTTTAGCTCATTTTGGGGAAAAAAACTTTGTTGCTTTAAATGGGCGCCTTTTATTCTGGCTGCTGTCCTATTCTTGAAACTACTGAGGAGAAAGATTGTATATTAAGGTAAGTGACAAAATGTTGGTGTTTTTCTTGTATACAATTGTATAAATTGTAAACATTGCATACGATTTTTCCTTGTGTGTAGTTAAAGACAGATTTATTATGAAAATAATAATATTACAAGAGTGATTTTTTTTATGATAGAAAGGGTTAATACAGGTTTTGAGAATTTAAAAAGTAAAAAATAATTATTGTTGAATATTCTAGTATTATAGTACTATATCCAGATGTATTTGTGAAATATAGTTTAATAAAGTCTTTGAATACAGTGTTGCCTCCACCAGGACCAGTATGTCCAGTGGCAGTAAGACAACAGTGGCTCATGAGATGCAGGACAGCAGATCTGGACCTGAGAAGGAGGGGAGGACCTGGAGCAGCACTCAAACCTCCATCTCCACTACTGAGGGGTCTGAATTACACGCATTCATCAAGATGAGGAACAAAGTGGACAAAGATACTGAGGTGAGGAACAAATATGCATGCACTCTTGGATGCAATTCTTAAATTGTTTGTGACTACCTTGTAAATTTCATGGACTTTTTTTTTTTTTATGTCCATATGAATAACAGCCTACACAATTCTTGAAATGAAATTTGTGAATTCTGGGAAATGTCTTTGATGAAAAATGGGGGCAAAAACAAAAGTGCTGCGTTTATAATTTTGTTCAGTGTATATTATAAGTTATATATTATATTATAATTGAGTTTGTGTGTAATGTTGGTCGCATTTTTAGTTTAATGGTCATCTCTACCCATGTTACACAGCTGTCACCTTTTTTACACATCCAAATGCAAACATTCAAATCACACTGCAAAAGAAAATCTTTTTCAGATTCTTTTATGCAGTTATGCCTGGACCAGTACAAAATCCATAAGTCCTTCTATACGTACTGCTTCGTGCTTTAGAGAAGATGTGACTTAGACTTTTTTGTATTGGACTTTGGCTACGAGTAAATACATCAGAATTTAGGCTGATGTAATTTGCCAATTTTCTCAAATTGAATTCGGCTCAACTGTACCAGAAAGACAAGTGATGAAGAGTTCACTTCAGACACAAACCTAAAGTGAGGTGAGCACACTGATCTGGTCATTTTAACTGTAAACCACAATCAGATGATCAGAGCAGAAATTCTTGCTTGGCATTAATCTTGTTTTTTTTTTAAATAAAATGCAATATTTGTGATTTTAACAACCTCATTTTGTTCATGTTTCCTGTATGTCAGTGTCCACTTCATACAGTAGCTTTAGCTTTTCTCATATTTATCAGGCTGTTGACAGCTGGAGAGCACATGGTCTATAATGCACTTCTGAACTTGTTAGAATCAATCAATGGTAACCCAATAGTGATGTTCTGCCACGCAACCTATGCCTCCATCCACAAAGCTCTTCAAAGCTTTCTTTGTGTCTTGCTCTTTGACTGCAATTCCACTATTTGTGTGTGTGTTTTAGGAATGGGAGAAACTGAACTATGATATCCACACTCTGAGGTGTGCTCGTAAAGAAGTTTGTACACGTTGGAAGAAGATCTTGCTTCAGCTGGGTGAGGTGGACTATATTTTTATATATTTATTTTATATATTATATATTTATTTTATTATTTTCCTTTTTAAATTATTTTATAAATGTATTATTTTTTACTTATAGTTGTATGTTTTATTTTCTACGTTCTATGTTCTTGAAAAAATGAAATGGCTTACAAGAACAATGTTCATTTTATCTTTAAAAATGTCAGTTATTTATGCTTAAATGAATAATGCACAATGCAAGTTATGCAATAATAGCAATAGCATACCAAGTAAAACGTGACCCTTATTTGCCCATGTAATGGCAGTGGAGTGTGAACATGTCTTTGTGTCTGAAGAAGTGCAGTCATGTAAATGTACATGTATGTTATTGATCCAGGTTACCAGAGGGAGGCAGACTCCTTACTGGCAGTGAACAGACTGACTGTTCTGAATGACTGGGACAATGTGGAGAAGGCCAGAGATCTCCTGCGCATAGTGTCAGAGGAGACGGGCCTCTTCCCCCGTGGACTCAGCAACAGTGAAAGATATGTCTTTGTCATGGTAAATTACTGTAATGTCTGCATAATAAATAACAACAGTCCTCAGTCCAACAGCCTCAATATTATACTGTATGTGTACATTAAATGGACTCATCATGATAAACGTATAATGTAAAAAGTTTTCTACATGATTATATTTTACTCGATCAAGGATGTGCCAATTTTACAAGCAGCTTGGTTGAGCTGAAGGACTTTTGGAATAATGAGCATTTTGACTGATGTGATCATTTCCTAGGATCGACTGGTGTCTTTGGACAGTGCTGAAGACTTTGTGCGGTTGGCCAAAGAGAAATATCCAAGAATTGAGTCTTGAGATGTAAAGGAAATTCTAAGTTTGGACTCGTTTGCTCTCTTTGATGCTTCTTCTGCAACTATTTTTATCAATAAATTCATTGTTGTTTGATGTCACGGGAGTGGCACTATTATGAAAGAAAGTTAAATTAGAATTAGAATAATGGGGTGATAACTTGTTGTTATGAGTGCAATAATTCCAAACGAATGTCCAATAAATTAAAAATTAAATCTCTCCTTTTTGCTTAGTTCGTCTAGGCACGTGCCGGCCCTGTACACAACAATTATAATTCATTGTATATTTGTTTTGATTTATGTTTTGCAATCAGATCAATAAAGAATGCTGTGCCTCAAAACAAGCATTATGTCTTTCTTTTATAACATGTAAAATACGACATTAAAAACAGTGCAAAAGCTTCCAGTGCGCACATATAAATAAAACAACAGCAAAACACATAATAATTCAAAATAAATGTGCATAAATTAATAAATATAAGACAAAGACAGAATAAGACAGAATACCCAAAGGTCCATTTTCCTGCAGAGTTTAGCTCCAACCCTAATCAATCACACCTGATCAAGATAATCAAGGTCTTCAGGAGATTACAAATTTGCAGGTAGGGGTGTTTAATAAAGGTTGGAGCTAATCTCTGTAGGAAAGTGGATCTCGGGGTCCAGAGTTGAGGACCCCTGACGTAGGTAGATGGTAGTCTAAGCCAGGGGTGTCCAATCCTGTTCCTGGAGGGCTGGTGTCCTGCAGAGTTCAGCTTCACCCCCAGTTAAACACATCTGAACCAGCTAATCAAGGTTCTAGGCATACTAGAAACTTCCAGGCAGGTGTGTTGAGGCAAGCTGGAGCTAAACTCTGCAGGACTGTGGCCCTCTAGGACTGAGTTTGGACACCCCTGGTCTAAGCGAATTAAGAATTTCGAAATAAGAATTGCTGAATGCACTTTTAATATAATTTAATCTCAGTAATTTAATGTAACTTAACACTACAGGTTTTACTTTATTATCAGTTACATGTTAATGTAAATAGAATATCCCCTTTTGTGATTGTATGTACGTCATCAGATTCGCCAACAGAGGTCAGTCTAACCAATTTATTTGAAAATACTTTTTTTTTTCTCTCCGCAGTAGTCCAGCATGAGCTCACTAAACATCTAAAGAAATGACATATCCCATAATGAAGATTGACTACAATGTATTTCGTAACTCTCTCTGCTTGATGCCATGCATGGCTGTTTAATATCCTTCTATCAGATAATAAGTGAGTGTGCTCATAGTTTCAGCTGTGCACGTTGACCTATATATTGTTGACTCCTGGGCCTAATCTGAGGAGCCAGAAACAGATGTGGAGCAGAGAAAGAGAGAGAGGGAGAGATTGAGAAAGCAGTGTGGGGAGGAGAAGGGGGCTTTATTATAAATCTTCTGAGTTTTCAAGCTTGGCTCTCTCTTATTGCTGAAGGCCAGCAGAAACACCTTTTTCTGATTATATGTGTGTGCGTCTGTTCATGTCAGTGTTGATGTGTGTGACGGTCCTGGCTTTGTTGTCACGTCCCTCTAGCAATTGCTGGAAATGTTCATCCATGACCAAAGAAAGGACAGGGTCCAACTCTCTACAGTTTACATCATCTCAGGGTCTGTCTATGAAAGATGATCTGCCCCCATTCACCTCGCAGATGGAGAAAAATAGGAGCATTTTATCCTTATGAAGGATATGCGATTGTTTTTCATAATGACTATAAGTACTGCACGAGTCCAACTTCATATCAGCTCTGCAACTGGGTCAGGGCAGAGTGCTATAGTATAACAAAGTGTTTCTCCTTTTTTCTTTTCTTTTTTCAGTCATTTCCCACTCTTTCATTCACTCTTTATTAACTTTCTTCCCTTTCAACTCCTGCCACCCCTTCTTTAGTGCTTTCTACTTCTCTTCCCACCATTCTCCAGCTATGTTGCTCAAGTTACTACGGCTGTATCCTTGAGATGCACAAGAAATCGTATACTTTTTCCAGTTGCCTAGATCCTGTTGGATTTAATACATGCCAACAGATACAATTTGACGAACAGAGTTGTCAAACTGTCCCGTAATGGGACTGTGGTGAAAAATTGGTGCTTTAGAGCAGTTTTATTTTAGTATCATATGTGTACTATTGTAGTTTTTATTCGTAATTGATTTTCATAGTGTTTATTAATTTTATTTTTTTTATTAAGTTTTACAGTATTTACTAATTTTTAAATACCTTTTTTGTGTTTTCAGCTTATATTTTAATTTTAGTTTAAGTTTTAGTCATTTTCTCTGGGCAGCGCTATACTGAAGTGTGGTATTAAAGGGTTAGTTCACCCAAAAATTAAAATTGCCCCATGATTTACTTACCCTCAAGCCATCCTAACTGTATGACTATATGACTAAGTGTAGGGGGGGTTAAAAAAAGGCCTTCTGAAGTGAATGGATGTTTGTGTAAGAAAAATATCCATATTTAAAGTGCCCCTATTATGCCATTTCAAATATTGCCTTTCATACAGTGTGTAGCTGTATGTTAATGTAAACAATCTGCAAAGTTGAAAAGCCGAAAGTGCATGATAAATAAAGGTATTGTCTCCCAAAAGAAAGAATTGACTCTGAAGCACCTAAACGAGTCATCAGTAATTCGAATGAGTAAAATATTTGCATAATGTTCTATGACGACTGCTTCTCAAATCTCGGGGAGTTCAGCGTGGGATTCATAAAACACTCGCTCTTGAAAGATGGAGCATTTTATCCTTATGAAGGATATGCGATTGTTTTTCATAATGACTATAATTACTGCACGAGTCCAACTTCATATCAGCTCTGCAACTAGGTCAGGGCAGAGTGCTATAGTATAGCAAAGTGTTTCTCCTTCAGTTTATTTGGACCAGCTGGCTCCACTGAATCACAACCTGTATGATAAATAATCAATGTTTCTATTTTCTATCAAGGATTCAAAATACAGAACTATGGCAATGGCCGTATCGTTTCTGACACGCGCTGCACGTGGTAGACCAATCACAACAGACTGGGCCATCTGATTAATCAGAGCAGAGTAGGCTCACAGAAAGGAGGGGTTTAGAGAGACTGAATCTTAGAAATGTTTCAAACGAATCGTTTGAGAATCGTTGGAAAATTAGGTGATATTAAATGCATATTTTAAGAAAACAAAAGCGTTTTTTGACCTTGCATGCTTGTAAACCTATTGTAGGAGACTCCCAAAACAATATTAGGAACCTTAAAAATGGCATAATAGGGGCACTTCAAAACTTTATAAACCGTAATCTCTAGCTTCCGCTAACTATCGTATGCACGTTCACGAGAGAGTGACGTTCCAGCGGATGACGTAGGTGCAGCGTAAACTCCAGTGAGAATATGCTAGTCTCGCGAGAACCAAGTTTTGTTTACAGCAAACCAGTCTCCTATTGGCTTATATTGAAATCCTCCGATATTTACAAATCCTCATTTTGTACTTGTTTTGTTTTTCTCTTTGGAGCTTACGCTACACCTACATCATACGTTGGAACGCCACTCTCTTGTGAACGCGCGTACGACAGTTAGCGGAATCTAGAGATTACAGTTTATGAAGTTTCAAATATGGATATTTTTCTTACACAAACATCGATTCGGCTTCCCCCGGTGCCATGTGGAGCACTTTTTATGATGGATGGACGCAGTTTTTTGTGCTTCAAAATCTTAACCCCCATTCACTGCCATTATAAAGGTTGGAAGAGCCAGGACATTTTTAACTCCGATTGTATTTGTCTGAAAGAACAAAGTCATATACACCTACGATGGCTTGAGGGTAAATCATGGGGTAGTTTTCATTTTGGGGTGAACTATCCCTTTAAAGTTATTTCAGTAAGTTGAGGCAAATGGGAAAATTGGGAAAATGAAAAGAAATTACCCAACAGATTTGAGAATTTTTGGAAAAAAAGAAAGAAAACTGTTTTTTGCACATAAAATTAAGAAAAACATTTTTTTACAAGTCAAAACTTGTAAAACTTGTTAAGTTCCGGGAAGCAGTTTAAAATATTGAACCTTCAATTGAAAAGTTGACTGATGCATTTTTTGCAGCAACTGCTCAGTCTAATTGGAATTATACTAAATTATTGCAAAAAGTTTTAGGGTGAATGCAGTAAGTTTGATTGTTTCACTTCATTATTGGTCCTAAACTCATTCAAAATTAGACTCAACAAAGCATATCTGGCCTCAGATTTTGACATTACCCTGCATCTCACACACCAAAACACACCACAGGGCATGACCTATGTGTGTAATTTGCTGAAGCATGTAGCAAAAACTGACATCAAAACCATGTGTAGTCTCACTGACTAACTCTGGGAAACTTTGTTTACTTACAGGAAACCAAACTTTTCCATTACTAACATAGTTTACCACAGTCTCAACACTCATTATTATAGTTTATGAAGTTTCAAATATGGATATTTTTCTTACACAAACATCGATTCGGCTTCCCCCGGTGCCATGTGGAGCACTTTTTATGATGGATGGACGCAGTTTTTTGTGCTTCAAAATCTTAACCCCCATTCACTGCCATTATAAAGGTTGGAAGAGCCAGGACATTTTTAACTCCGATTGTATTTGTCTGAAAGAACAAAGTCATATACACCTACGATGGCTTGAGGGTAAATCATGGGGTAGTTTTCATTTTGGGGTGAACTATCCCTTTAAAGTTATTTCAGTAAGTTGAGGCAAATGGGAAAATTGGGAAAATGAAAAGAAATTACCCAACAGATTTGAGAAAAAAAGAAAAAAAAGAAAGAAAACTGTTTTTTGCACATAAAATTAAGAAAAACATTTTTTTACAAGTCAAAACTTGTAAAACTTGTTAAGTTCCGGGAAGCAGTTTAAAATATTGAACTGCTCAGTCTAATTGGAATTATACTAAATTATTGCAAAAAGTTTTAGGGTGAATGCAGTAAGTTTGATTGTTTCACTTCATTATTGGTCCTAAACTCATTAGATTAGACTCAACAAAGCATATCTGGCCTCAGATTTTGACATTACCCTGCATCTCACACACCAAAACACACCACAGGGCATGACCTATGTGTGTAATTTGCTGAAGCATGTAGCAAAAACTGACATCAAAACCATGTGTAGTCTCACTGACTAACTCTGGGAAACTTTGTTTACTTACAGGAAACCAAACTTTTCCATTACTAACATAGTTTACCACAGTCTCAACACTCATTATTATATCCAGTACCAAAACCAGTGTCTGATTGATCAAATAATCATACTGAAACCTGCAATTCTGCCATTTACCACAGTGTCAAATCTCCCAATCATGGCAGAAGGACCTACCATCAACAGTAAAGCCCTATCATCATTTGCTTTTTAATGCCACTTTGATGTTTTGTGCAACACAACAAGATTAATACATTTTTAATTATGACTTAAGTATCTTGTCCAAAGGTGTTAAAATATTTTGGGGCCACTGTATATGTGTTTAATGCCAATATGTGCCTATGCAAGTGCGTTTAACAGACGATGGGGGATGTGAGAATGGTTTTCTCATCATAAGAACATTTCAGATCTGTGTGTGTCTCTCTCTCTCTCTCCCTGCTCTGCTACCCTATGAGGTAAATAGACCTGGAGCCAGACATATCTCCCTTTTCCCAATTATATGGATCACAGAGATCAACTAGAGTGACATAGTTGGTTAGTTTAATAGAGTAAGTAGAAAATACAGAGCTTTCAGACGAGCAGACAGACCAGGAACCAGTGAGCAGCTAAACCTTTATGAAATTATTTAAGTTTTGTTACCAATGAAATGTCAGAAAGCACAAAAGTAGAGTATGAGGTCCCTCAAGGCTCTGTTTTAGGACCAGTGCTGTTTTCCTGTACATTTAAGCAGTTAGTAAAAAAGAAACCAAGTTTCAGACATCTGTATCATTTCCCATATGCATACCTATGCTGTACTAAGACATCATGCCTTTGTGTCCTCATTTGTTTGGTATTTTATAAAATATTACCATAACTGTCTGACAACTTAAATTAATAAAACTCAATACAGATGTGACTCTCTAATGATGTGAAGTGGAGAGTGAGATGCATACTGCCCAGAGCTTTCCTTAGGTTGCCGTATATTTGCTCTTTCACTGTATCCACTGTTTTCTTTTCCCTTTCTTTTTTCATATTGAATTTGGTTCTGAAGGAGAATAAGAATTTAATATACGATCCTTGCTTCTGCTCTGAGGGGGCCATACCATGTTTCCTTATTGAGGGAATGCAGTCTGTGGCTTGAAGCCATCAATGATTGGACAATGGCCTCTTATTGGCTAACATATCTGGATGTCAGTCTTTCTGAAAGAAAAGCACAGTTTCTTTACTGTCCTCCTCATGAGGCCTCAACATAGCACAGCTCTCTATTCTCATAAAAGAACAGAAAAATTAGAAATTAAAGTTTTTGCATCACAGTGAAAAAAGGAGCATGTAACCCCAGACATGTTAGATTACACATATTTACTACTTCAGGGGGCAAAAGGTGAAAGGTCACTGTTGGTAAGTAGAAATGTGGCTTATCACATGTGTAATTCATTCCAAATACAGGTTATTTTCTCCAGTCTGCTGTCTTTAATGAGCTTTTAATGTCATCAAATTAAGATAGCAACAGTATTCTTTTTCTTTTCTAATGAAAAAAGAAAAGCTGAGAAAAACTTTTAATAATGGCCATAGCTTATAAAATCAGGAGTAGAATAATTACAGTGATTACTGAGAATGTTTATGGACTTGACCATCATGAAATTTAAGGTACATTCCCGTGTGTGAAAGAAATACACTTTGGCATACTTTTAAAAAGGGAACTTATTACGAAAATTATATACTTTAAAAGAATATACTTAAGTGCAAACTGAATGTCATGTGTTTGGACTCTTAATTGCAAGTTAATTGCAATTAAATTAAAATGTTTAATGTATAAATTATAATTCATAGTAAATGGAATTAGTGTTCTTTAGGACTTAAGTATATGTAATTTCATAATTCTATTGTCTTTGAAATATGGTTAAAGTGTACTCTGTAATGTAGCACTCTAATGCAAGCATTCATAGTAACCTAAATTATACTTTATTGTCATTTCTATTGAAACTTTTGTCATGCATTTAAAAATATACGTAATTACACATTTGTAATGAAGAAGTTGTGAAAATATATTAAATGTAATATCAAATAACACACAAGAGTTAAAACAAAACTTTAAAAGGATAACAAAGGATTTTTAATGATTTAGTGCTTTACAACAATTAATTGCACTATACTTTTTCACAAGCAGGTTTACATTTGAAGGGTATGATACTTAACAGTAATGCACTCTAATGGCCCAGGCCATTGTCATTGCATAGATATTTGGTTGAAAGTATTTTGTGTGGGCACATAAATCATGTTAAATCAATCAACAATCTACTTTGCTGTTTCCTTCCTAAACAACGCAAGGGTCAGGTCACCAGACTGAGGTAGGATAACCAGCTTTAAATCAATCCAGTTGACTCCTGAGCTGTGTCCTTATCTATAGCCTTGCTCTACTCTGCTTTATCTCACCGCAAAACACTCCACAACCTAAACTGACCTCTTTGGCCAAGTCTGCATGCTCACACTTAAGAAATGTTAGACTTATTTGGGTCAGTTGACGTAGTCAACAAATGAAACCCATTATGCGCTGTTCCCGTGAGACTGGACCATACTGAATCTGATGTTTTGCACGTAAGTATACTGGCATTGACTCGTCCAGTGTTTTTCGTTTCTGATGCCATTCACTGATTTAAACCGTTTGGTTTAAGCAGCTTTGAGGGGTAACACAGTCTCTTTGGAGCAGAGCAGAAATCCAGATGTGCTTGGAGGGTGAAATGTGCAGTTATGTCATAAGCGCTCAGGGGGAGAGAGGTGAGCAGAGAGAGGCCCTCTGAATGGAGATAAACATTCAGAAGAGAAAGCTTTACTGCTGTTTGCATTCAGCATGGTATGTGCCTGAGACAAGTGTCAGGTCTGAGTTGTAAAGTGTCTAGTGACTTTAATGTGTCTGTGGACCCCCGGAAAACCCGTCTTAAGAAGGCAAAGGGTCAGCAGAAAATTTCTGAATTGAAAACAAAAATATCATTGCAAAACTGTGGTAAGCAATATTGTATAGTACAACAGTGATCTTTATAAAAAAAAAAGTTAGTAAATGCATTTATAATATTACAGAAGATTTTTATTTCAAATAAATGCTGTTCTTTTGAACGCACTGTTCATTAAACATAGAAATGCATCACACATTTCAAATATATTAAAATATATTTTAAATTGAAATAAAATTTCACAATATCACTGTTTTTACTTTACCTTGGTGAGCATAAGAGAAAAAATATTACTGTCTTCAAACTTTTGTATGGTGTAGTTTTCTCATTAATTGTCTCCATATGGATTTTAAGCCTTGAACCAAACCAGTTCACCATAAATCACAACATTTTGTAAAAACAAAAAAGGCAAGATACAATACAACATTCTATTACAATTCTAAAATACATGTTAGAGATTTGTTCCAAAATATTCAAATATGCAAGAAAACATTGTATAGACTGTGAAGACTGGTTCCGTTATGTAATTCACAATACTTTTTGAAGGTGAGGGGATTTATAAATAGTCTGGCCTTGGTTGAAAAAAGTTTGATAAATCCTTATCTATGCTATGTTAATCTGACTGTGTCGGTTGCCCTGCAAAAATAATGCTCATTTGATTGTGTGTATGTTCCCATGGAAAACTGGCTCTCACCAAAAATGACTCTGTGATCTTGAAATACCAAACCATCCGGTATAACAATAACATCATGCTGACAGCAGTAAGAAAAAGTGTGCAGAAAGAAAGAGAGAAATTCAGACTGCCACGTAACAGGAAAAAAGAAGAGCTCTTTCAAAAACGTCTAACTACCTATGAATGTAGGCACACACAAAACATATATTTAACTTTGTGACTTTTTTTGTGTTAATGCTAATGTTATTTTATTTATTTATTTGTGTGGAAATGATGATGTAAATTGCATTTTGGACTTTTGCAATGAATATTTATATTTGCCATATGCCATTTCATTCATTCATTCATTTATGTGGAAATGTTTGACATTTTGGACATTTATATGAATAAATTATGTGACCTACAGTAATTTCATAACATTTTTCATAGAATAGCATTTTACATATACACAATTAAATAATATTTTCACACTAACATTAATAGGGTCAAAATTGTAGGTTGCGGTGGAAATGACATGCCAGTTGTGTAAAAAAAAATTTTAATGCCATTTTTCTACATAAAGAAAATACATTTTTAATAAAAAAAATTGATATTTTAATAAAAATGAAACTCTGAGAACACAAAAGTGCCCGAAATTCAAGAAGCACCCAGATATCACAGACACATACATAGCTGAATTCACTTATGAGTGAACGCCCAGGGCTGGCAGGCTGGTAGAGGTCGGCCGCAGAGGAGCTCAGTGTGGTGGATATAAGGCTATAATTGAGCAGGGATCTCCCTTTTTATGGCATGATTTATTCACACACATTTAAGCATCTGCACGGTGCAGTCAGATAATTACTGAACTCAGCAAGACACTTCAGCGCATCCTTTACAGGAACGCCCCACATATTTCTGCTGCTATCAAAGGAAAACAAAAGTCTGATTTATGATGAAGTGAATCACATGTAACTGAATGAGTTATTGCCAGTATTTATTCTGTTAGAGTATCTATAAAAGTTACCTAAGAAATTTTGCTTTACATTTCTAAAAGCAAGTATCATTACTTTGGTTTTGGACTTGATAGGGAATAATTATGGCTTCTGTGTTTTACTGGAAATGAAGATGGTTGCGTAGGCACGTTAGGTTGTGTTTCAAGGCATGACGTCTTTCAGTGAGATCTAATCTGTGTGCTGTGGCCTTTCACCTGAGGCCATATGTTGGGACAGACAGAAGCACCTATTGAGAAAGTTGCTCCATGACTTTTACCTGTTGATTTTTATCTTATAGACAACTCTATATTACCATGCGCTGTCAGACAGTGACTCACACAGTCACATCACCATCCTGAGTCTAAAAAAAAAATCTTTTCGCTCTCCAGCACACATTCTGTGAGACGCTGTGGGGCAGAATACGGAAGGTCCTGTGTATAGACACACAAACCTCAGAAGAGGCAAAGCAGGGATGTCTTGTGCTGTGGTGTGGGAAATCATAGAAACTCCATAAACAATAAAGGCAGCCAGTGACGGCCGTGTCTGCACACATGTGTAAGTCATTTTGTATGGCTTTGTGTGTGTGTTGTACTTCATTAGGGGGTCTGCATGGTTTTACTTCACACCAGCACATAGATCTCCTCATCGTGCATGTGTGCTGCCATTTTGTGCCTGTTTGACGACTCTCCATGGCTCTTTGGTCCACCCCAGAATTCAGCAGAGGAACACATAGCACCGATGTATGATAAACTTGCTGTAAATGGCGTCAACAGTTGTGATGTGCAACAAATTGAAGACATGGTCCTCTGTTGTGTAAAAATAGTTTGTTCTCCCAGAATCCCTTTTATGGAGAAACACCAAGTTCTGAGGATCAGTGATGTGCAATTTGTCCTTAGTGGTGTTGCCAGGAAACTCATACAGGTTTGGAACAACTTGAGGATGAGTAAATTATGACAATTTACATTTTGGGGGGAAATATCTGCTTGAGTAAAGAATTAAAAATAATTAAGATTTAATTGGTCAGTAAAGAATAAAACAAAACATTAGAAGATTCAAGTCACTGTATATATGAAATGCATTTATTTTGGATTAAATTAATAGACAAGACAAAAAAATGAGTGTCATGCCATTGACCCAGGAGCCACAAAGTGTAATTCAGCCTGATGGAAATTTAACAAAATAAAAAGGGAAACAGCTTTTTTTTAAATTATATTTTTTCTTCACTTCCTATTGTAACTTTCCATGGATGCTATTTTGACAAAGTTGAAGGTCGCAAGCTCCAAAGAGACAAACCCATGACCTTCCAGAGGCCTGTGCTTTCCATGGTAGGTCCTTTACAAAGGAAAAGTGTACGGAGACTGAGGGGGTGTTGAAGATGGACATGAGGGACTGTTAGTTTCCTGTCTGTTCACCATGGACTGAGTCGAGCAGAGCTTGTTATCACTCTGCAGCTTATCCTCTTGCCCCCTCTGAAAGCAGCCACTACACAAACACCCATCAGCATCAGCTAATATTACCCATATCAGGCCAGTAAATGTTCAAGCGGGCTTCTTACTGTAATAGATTCATCTGTTTTTTAGCCGGTCACCAGATAACACCAAGTGCTTAAGTTTTGCCATTTGCCATTTAGAAAATCCACAGAGGTTACAGAGGTCTGGTGGACTTCCTGTCCTATAATCTCCCATGGAAAATCTTGTTTTTGAAGATGCAGTGAAAGTTTGCACAATGTCAGAGATGACTTTCTATTTATGTTCTTGTTTTGGATGTAATGTAACTCCCAGACTTTGCTTATTGCTTTATAGCCCAAAAAATATACAAAATGACGTATCCTGCCCATTTAAAAATGATAAATTGCATTGGAGAGTCCTCACACAGTCTCAAAGAAGGACAAAGAAAGTAAATGACATTCGTTTGTTCATCAGCAATTATACTTCATTTGATGATATTGAATAGCTTTTTCTGCATCCCAAAGACAAACCACTGGATTAAAAATTCCACATATGTTTGTTTTTAGAGGAGACGAGCCATTCTATCCAGAATAAATCATAGTCCATTGCACGCAAATCTCATACATTATTGCAGAAAGTTCCCTGGGGTCACATAATGAAGTTCTATTGCATGTCACATCACTAACTAGCTCTAACAATGGCTCTGTTGACTGGTGTGGATTCCATGTTGGACTCTAAATGCTAAAGCGCTAACAGGTTGGCTTTAAAGTGTGTTGACCTTTGTTCTTTGATCAGCTTCCCATTGGGGGTGGAAACAACATGGCTTTGTCAGGCAAGTCAAGGTCAGAGGAGATACTGAGGAGAGAAAGAACCTGAGAGAAAGAGAGAGAGCGATTCCTGCTTCTCAGTAGGTCACTTTGTGTCTTAACATGTAACAACTTGTCCCAAGTAGAATGGACTTTTAACATCTGTAATTACAGCATTCTCCAGGAAAGATATGGAGTGGTGTGTGTTTCCGCTCTTTACGCCCCCTGAGAACCTTCTCGTAGCTCATCTTACATAATTATGTCTCTCTTTCAGCTTATACATCTGTTTTTTCTTGCTTGTTTTTTTTTTAATTCTTCACTCTTTACACTACCTTCTGCATTTGTAATTCAATAGCTTATCATAGCGGTTTACAGTAAAGACTTTTTGATTTAGCCTAAAAGGGCTTTAGCATTCTCCTAAATCAGGCATGGGGAACTCCACAGCCTGAGGATAATCAGTTGAGTTCCTTCCCACACTGAGTTCAAACATTAGGTAATGCAAAGTTATTGTTTAAAGTAGACATTAAATTGATCATTTTGATCTTCTTCTTGAAGGGCGGACAGCTGGAAATGTTGTCCTCTGACTAGGGAGAATCCACTAAATGTGTCATTACACCGTCTTGTGTGTTGGGGGTGGGGACCCTGATATCAAGCTATGGCCTGCAGTTGCCTGATCCTAGTAGAGTATCTTATGAGAAAGTGCTTATTTATTTGAATAAAATTCATGTGCTCATTTATCTCTCCATGGGAAAAGCACAAAGCAAATAATTACAATCTAAAGTGAGATTTTCCATTAACTAAAGCAAGTGGAAAACACTGATTAGCTTTCTTTTGAAGACTGAATAAAAGCCACAAAGTCTCAAAGCAAATAAAAGGGGTAATTCACCCAAAAATGATTTTACTCACCATCATGTAGTTCCAAACTTGTATGACTTCCTTACTTCTGTGGAACACAAAAGAAGATATTTTGATAGCGTCTCATACAGTGAAAGTCAATGAGGTCCAACACAATACATGCCCATTGTATGGACAAAAATAGATGAAAGAGTCTTCAAAATATCTTCGTTTATATTACACAGAAAGTCATACAAGTTTGGAATGATATGAGGGTCAGTGAATGATGACAGAACTTTAATTTTGAACAATTAACTGAAATTAACTGAAAATGTTCTCACCCTCAGGCCATCCAAGATGTAGATGAGTTTGTTTGTTCATCAGAACAGATTTAGAGAAATTTAGCATTACATCACTTGCTCACCAATGGATCCTCTGCAGTGAATGGGTGCCGTCAGAATGAGCTTCCAAACAGCTGATAAAAACATCATGATAATCCACTACTAATCCACACAACTCCAGTCCATCAGTTAGAATCTTCTGAAGTGTAAAAGCTGTGTGTATATAATAAACAAATCCATCATTAAGGTTTAACAAATTCAACTACATCTTGGATGGCCTGAGGGTGAGTAAATTTAAGCAAATTTTCTTTTTTGGGTGTAGTATTCCTTTAATGCATGACTGAAAATACCTCCTAAACCGCTTTAAGATTAACTTTTTATACAAATGTAAAATCTAATTTGCACTGTAACTTTTCTAAGTTTGTTTATCACTGGAAATGCCTCTGTAGCAGAAGTGGGTCAGGAACTTGATAAGGTGGAGTCCCTGTTGAGCTTGCCTTGCATTTTCATTCCCTGGGGAGCAGCAATTGCAAACAGCTTATCTAGATGTGCCCGAACCGGCCCTTGCAGTTTGTGGTAAATGCTGATGTGCCAGAAAAGGTTTTTTATTCCTCGGGGGAGCAGGACTCACATAACCTACCCCGGCTTTATCTGCAGCAGTCTATCAGATTTGCATGTCAGAACGTGACAGAGTTTCAGAATGCTCCCTCCCCTTCTTCGTTGGTGTTTATAACAAACTAAAAGTACAAATAGTCACAGCGGATGCTCTCCTCTCTGTTGGGATCCACTTGCATCTGTGAGTAAATAGACTCAATGGGTTGTTTCCCGGGAAGAAAGAAAAAGCAGCAAATGGGTGAAAATGTGAGCCGATGACAAAAAAGGGCCTTTTTTAGAATCACATATGTCCTTTCGCATATAACACATAATTTACTGACTTTTTGTCTCAAGGCTAAGCATCTCTGACCAATTTCTATACTTACCTCAACTAAATGATGGTGAAGCATTGAGGTAATGTTTCATGAAATATTTAATTCACCTGCAATTCCAGAAACGTAATGTGAAGCTATGTTAGCATAGCTAGCACGTCATCACTGAATTCAAACATAAGCAAACGCATGGCAGTGGAGCAACGATTGTTAATCCATGTACACACATTGTGGAAACTGCATTAGTGTGTGGTCTGTTGTATTGCGGTCAGTGCATCGTGGTCATTCAGATGCGTGTTCTCTGGCTCCTATAGGGGTTTCTAGTTACAATTCCCAGATTTGTTTTATTTAACCTTCTGTCTGAGCTTCTTTATTTCTGTTTTTATTTAATTTGGGTCTTAAACCCTCACAAGAGAGATTTGAAGTTCCTGAACATAGAATTGGTTATATAAACTGCACATTTGCTTGCTTGCTTTTGAAATGGGACACCCTCACCAAAAACTGAGCAGGTTCTCATTCACTCCAAGTAATGAGCTCTTATCACAAGATCAGTACCCCTGGAGCAAGTGCTTGCTCAAGGGACATTGGTAATAGGTTATCTGTGTTGTTGTAGTGCCTGATTTACTAAAGGAATTAGGTAAATCAGGTAATGCAAACACACCCACAAAATCTGTGATAAATGCAATTAGCATTTGTTTTAAGCCATTTGATGGGTGTGATTTTTGTCATCAGAGTTTAGGGGCTATAGACAACATGATGAAAGATTAGAGTGGTAGAAGTCATGTAGCTGACTCTTCCAAATCAACTCACTTATGACAGTGAGAATCTAAAGTAAGCAATGGGTTATGCTAAAGAGAATCCCTTTAAGGCAAGACACCCCAGGTCAATAGGGTAAAACATTTAACTAAAGGGGCTTTCACACTGGGTAGTTCTAAGAACATAGTTATAGGAACTATGCTCCAGGACGGTTCCCCAGAAACTCCCACCATTAGTTCTAGGAACTATGAAAAGGTTCCTCCAGTGTGAAAGCCCCTTAAAATACTGTCAACAGCCAGAAAATAAATAAATAAACATAACCGTTTTTTCATGCATTGGTCAATTTTAAGATTTGAGCTATGTTGCTTTTCATAAAGTGTTGTTTCAAACTAGTGGAAAAACATACAAAAACACACTTTTAAGTGTTAATTTTATTATAGATTTTTGTATGTAGATTTCACTAAAAATATGTCTCTGTAAAACCCCCCCCTTTTCTTTTTTTTTTCTCCTGCACTGAGCCAGAAATCTCAACTTCAGCAGCACTTACATACAACAAACCTTACAGTTTTATTCCTTTCTGTATTCTGAAGGTTTTTACAAAGAGGTTTGTTCATATATCATTGCCTTGATTTTATACATTTCATTGTCATGGTTATTATATTTATTCTTGTGTTTATTCTCTTTTTTTTCTGGCTGTTGACAGTATTTTCAGATTCTGAAAAAAAGAGGTATTCTCAAAATTGAACAATGTATGAAAAAAACTGTTTTTGCTTGTAGCATCTTGCCTGTAGAGTATGATGGTGATAGTTATTGGTTGCCATTGAAGAATTCAAGCCTAAAAACTTCAGGGCAGATTTTTAACCGCTGCAATCACACTACCACCCCTGATCCCTCGGCACCCTTGGCACACTGTTTGTTTTCAACATCTCTCAGTATTACACACACACACACACATCAAAACACATGGTGATAAAACATAACGGAGCCTTTCGTCTGCAGGCATCTTACGAAACATGTAATAAATTCAACAGGAAGAAGGTTTAAATAAGGCCTATCTTACAGGCAGGTGGGTGAGGCTGCTTTGTTGACTTGGTGGGCCCGTTAGCCTCAGGCCCTGTGTACACCTGGTATTAACAACCACCCTGGGTGATCCGATGGTCAGAAGAGACAGATCGCCATTTACACCAATGCTGATTGAATATCTGACAGATGTGGTATTTAAAAACACAAAAAAGTCAAATTCATATGAATTCTAAAAGTTAATAACATATCACAGCCTTTCACATAATAAGGGTTCATAGAATTTGCAAGTGAATGTGTTTAGGTGGTTGGACTATTTTTGCTGCAATGACATGTAATTTATACCAAAGACAATAATTCTGACATCAGTTTGTGCAGACAAATGAGAAACACAGTCATTTTCAAGGCTAAACCTGAAAACTGTCAAATATTTACAACAGATATAGGAAGACGGAGGCAGATATAAATGCAAGCTGTCGACTTTAAGAAAGGGGCAGAGTTTAAGAAAAAGAAGACAAAACATTTAAGGAATGGACAGAGGGATTGTTTATAATAAGATATAAACAATAACGTGCATTTAGCATTCACCTTACTTTAAAAGTCAAAGTTTACACTCCTGGGAAACCCCTGAGAATGTGTCCAGAATTTGATTGTGAATGTACATTAGATGTGTTTATTTTGGATTGTGACTTGACAATGATTAATACAGTCCTGGTCAGAATTACTTGCACCCTTACTAAATATGAGAATGCTGTGAAAATAAATCGGCATTGTTTATCCTTTAAACTTTCTTTCAAAAAATTCACAAAATTCTAACCTTTCACTGAAGTAAAACAATTGAAAACGGGAGTAAAATCTCATTATGAAGTAAATGTTTTTAAGAAGAAAAAAAAACAACCCTTTTATTCAATACAGGATTGTCCTTACTTTTTTATACAGTAAACAAGAAGGCGATACTTTTTTAAAAGTCAAAAAGTTTTGCATGTCATCAAGCAATGCATAAAATAAAGCCGGCTCAAGATTAATTCTGGTTCACGCGATAACGTAACAAGAGAAAACAGACATGTTGTCAATCAAACACCCTTGTTGCAGGGAAACTCTGCTTCCACTCCATGCTGCTCACATACTCTGTTCTGAAATCCAGTGAACACGGAAGAGTGCAGTGATACAAACAGTGAAAAGTCTCAGTGCTGGTATAATAAACATGAACTCTCTTAGAGTGCTGTTCAACCAAATGTATTTTTGGCACAGAAACATCATGTCCTCATTTTATTAAGGTGTATTTCAAATTGTGAAAGAAATCTTCATTTCCAATATGGGTTTTATGATTTATTTCACACCACAAGACTTTATGAAATTATGTCATTCCTTTATTGTACAATGACACAGAGAGATTCATTGACAAGATAAACATGTTTTTGTCATTTTGAATTAAATGCCTTCTGGGAGCTTCATCCAACTCTCCAACCCTAGTGGGTGGTGAAAGAATCATTTTAAAGATGGAAACGCCATGATTCAGAGTGTCATAAAGAACTCCACAAATTTTCCTCTTGATGCCTGTCACTCTACACTCTTGGCTTTCCAATGCAAGGAAATTCTCTCGTTACTAACGCTGCAGTTCCGCAGCACCATCTGGAATGACGTGCAGGTGTTTATCCATGTCTCAGGGTTTCCACTCAAATTGGCCACAGACGCTGTTCTATGACATAACATTGGTTGAATTATGGCACTGAGTAATAGTTCCACTCATGCACATCCTTCATTTCAATGGTTTGTGTAGTTTATAGGGTTTAGTGTGCTCGAGTCTGTCCTGACTTATTGTTATCGGTTTCAAAAACTCATTGTTTTTGCTCGAAACTATTTGCCAGTTTTCCTAAAATGCATCTTACTCACTATCCTGTAAAATCAACCCGGAGGAATATTAAGCAGTACTCTTCTGGGAAACATCTGAGAAACAATAACAATTTAAGACACTCTCCATACTGCATGCCAGGAACTAACAAGATTAGATTTTCCTTAAAGGTCCAAGAACTCATAAAGTAAACAAGCCCTTTATGAGTGCGTAGTAGGCACTTACGCACCTATTAGGATTTTAAACACAGCTTTAATACATAGTTGCCATTGATCAATTTGCACCAGCAGCTCACCAAACACACAGCACATAGTGGCTGAGAGCCTGTCCTTTGTCAACATGAGTTACATTATACATCTAACAGTTTAATAGAGGCATTATTTATTGCTGTATGTAATATCAACTTCTATGTTGAGTGTGTGTTACTTAAACGCTTCTTCTAAAATGTATCTCTCTAAACCAGGTATCAGTTTACATTTAGCACATTACTATATAAGGTGAAGATGTTCTTGTATATGTGATAGATATTAAAGTTAATCTAGGAGAAAAAAAGAAAAAAAGTCTTCATCAGTGTTATTGTGTGATTTATGACAAACATTACTATGAGGACTGTCTCTCATGCTGTTATCTGCGGATGATTTAGTTTCATTAAACAGGATAGGAGAGGACACAGCCAGAGACGGCCAGCGATGTTTCCCTCCCTCTCTAATGCTGCTGGAATCGTGGACTGAGTGCAGCTGGAGGCAGGTAGGTGTAGACCCAGGTAACAGTGACCTGCCTATATCAGATCATCTCTCAGGACAAAAATAATCAGCCATTGTTTTGTGAAAGAGGGCTGTCTGGGATGAGATTGTGATCAGTGGTGAAGGTGCCTCTCATCACGGATAAAGGGTCACCTTATCATCTCAGCAGGGGCTCTGCTGGATTCACCCTGGCCTCATTTGAGGAGTTTTCCCCTCCACCCATTCCTCTTTCCACAAAACATTTCCATTGTTGCAAAACACTGTGGTTTGTTCACTCCACCCCTAAAGACAGAACCATTATGTTATTAGGTTATTAGGCAACATTTCTTTAGTAAAAAGACATGCAAAATATATATTTGAAACTTCTGTTTATTAACTCTTATGCTCTGTTTAAGAACCTCAAGGCCCTGAAAATGATAATTTCTGATGATTTTGATACTCAAAAGTATCACACTGAGAATTTTTGACTTTTCCTAGTTATATGAAAACTGATCATCAGCAAAATTGCATGTTGTTTCTGTATTCTTAGGTCTTAAAGTTCCTTGATAAATATAAATAAATGTAATAAATTTGTATTACTAATCTTTTTTAGTACTAATAATATATCATATTTAATTAGTATTTACAATTAATATTTAATTCTTATTATGTATGATTAATTGATGTTCGCTAAGCATTGCAATCCTAGTTGTTTATTTTGATGTTTGATTTTTTGAGGTTTTGAATTGCTACATTATGAAGTTTTTATGGTGACCACTGCAACACACTGTGGCAAAATTGAAAAGTTTGGTCAAGCTGAACCCAAACAGACATATATAACATAATCTTATAGACATATACAGGATAACAGTCACATTTCTTACAATTGCATGACTATTTAGTGATATAGCAAAGGGTTAAAGCTAAATATGTGTGTGTATGTTTGTATATATATATATATATATATATATAATGATATAATGTATATGTAAATGCATTGTAAGATATATTTGGAAATCAACTGGGGTCTCTGGGGCCCCAAACATAAGACAGTGAAGTCAGAACATGAGGGTTAATGAAGGAAAAGTCTGGCCAAAGCTAAATCATAAATCACTAGCAGATTGTGTTCTCAGGGGTGTAAAACAGTGTTGCCTTAAAGCAAAGCTTTGGGAAAAAAATCTATGTGAACTTCCGCCCACAAACTCCAGCCACTTTCTTTTCTGTAGCAGTTTTCCTCTGTAATGACAAAAAAAATGTCTTCTGTGACTCAACAACTTAGTAAGCATTCCTGTCACTAAAGTTCTCTGTGTGTTTTGCTGTAACTAGGGATAACCTCCGTCCTCCGTGCAGCGTTTCAGACTATGGAAAGGAAATTCTGAGACATCACTGACTAAACGCACATCTGGGTTGTCCTGGTGATGAAAGTAAAGAAAGTATATGTCTGAGACGTGATGAGATTTTTACCCTCTGACCTTTTACCAGCTCTATAATAAACTGCAAAAATCACATGTGCACAGAGACATACAGACAACAATGACATAAGAACGGAAGCTGCTTTGGCATGATGGACAAATTATTCAAATAAACAAACACCCTTCTAACCGACTAGAAACTGGCAAGTAAATTTATAAATGTGTGGCTTCCTTTGCCCATTGCCACTTCTGACAGATCCATAGATGATAACTATACCACACAAGCATTGTACTACGATTAGCATTTTTATTTAGAAGAAAACTGCACACATTTCATAATTAAAAAAATAAACAAATATTAATTTTAGTGCACATAATACATGTGCATCCCTCTTCGGTCCACAACACGCACCTACTAGAGCTAAAACTACTTCAGATGGCATTAGAAAAAAGTGTGTTGGGAGGCAGAAAACGGCAGTTAGATGTGATCTTGTAGATTCGGTGGGGGCTGTAGGGGTTTAGTGCAGTCTGGGTAAACTGATGGGGGTTGCAGCTGTACCCCGCCCCTTTCCTCTGGGAGAATGATGTCATATACTGCAGCAGAGATGTAGAGATTAAAAATGGCTTAGACTACACATCATCAAAGTCCTGTTCCATTAAGGCACATCATTTTGCTGGGGGCTATCTTGGAAATCGCACCCGGCAGCTATTTACTGTTTGAGCAGTAAGTATGAAAGTACCTTGCTTTGCAGCCTGAAATGAAGGCGGACACAGTTTTTGTTTTATCCAGTTGTATTTAGTGCAACTTATATACAAATAGATACAGTATATATTGATATAAAAAAAATATATAGGTTATAGGTTTATAGGTTCTTCTGGGAATGATTTTTTCAAGTGTGTCACTATAAATAAGAGGGCTTATTTACTTACAAAAACATGATTCCATGAAATTCCAGCAATACTTTTAATACTTTTATTCAGCAAGGTTGTATTAAATTCATCAAAAGTGACAGTATAGAAATTTTATATTGTTACTTATTTTTATTTCAAATAAATGCTGTTCTCTTAAAGTAATCATCAAATAATCCTGAAAAAAATATCACAGTTTCCACAAAAATATAGTCACATCAGCATATCAGAATGATTTCTGAAGAGTCATGCGTCACTGAAGACTGAAGTAATGATGCTGAAAATTCAGCTTTTAATAATTCTAAAAGAAAACACTTATTTGAAATTGTAAAAATATTTCACAATATTACCAATTTTACTGTATTTTTGATCAAATATATGCAGTCATGGTGAGTGTAAGCCTTATTTAAAAAATATGACAAAATCTTACTGAACCCAAACTTTTGAATGGTTGTGTACTTTTGACCATATAGGTAACATGCACTTTTAATCTAATTATCAAATTATAATAGTAGATTTGTTAAATATTGTTTTCCCATTAAAATGACTTTTATCTGTAAAATGTTTGTTTTGTTTTATTTACTGTGTCTTAGAAACAGAACCATTATCTCTCTATCCACTACTCCTGGTTAGTTTTATTTGAAAACTTAACCTTCCTGAACACATCTGTCAACTGTCTGTCAACTGTCAGCATTTTCATGGACTATGGTTGTTTCTGGAATATTGTCATGCAGCTATGCACAAAAACACTGGCTTTGAGTCAGCCATTGAGTCATCGCAAATGCAGCCAGATGTGCTCACATATCCAGACCTTTGTTAGAGGAGTCATATGTCCTGGATTCACTCTTAGTGCGTTCACCTCCATGATGCAGCAGCTTTAGGTTCAATCTCTGAAACCTCTCTACTTTCCACAAAAATCCCCAAACAAGAACAACATTTGCTACCCACTACTGCCAGTGGGTTCAGAGAGAAACCAGAGCACAGGAAGACCAACCTCAACATGTGCTCATAAACAGACAAATTTTGGGAAAATCAAAACTGATTCACACAGACCATATACCTCAATGATGACAAGATGGGCTGCTTTAAGAAACCACAAGAACAACGTGTTGAGAGAGTCATCCGAATTCAAAGCAGAAAACTGGATTAACTGAGATGTTTAAAGAGTAAAATGTCGTTAAAACTTTGTGGACAGAAGTCTTTATAAGCCCATTAAGAGAGATATTTTGCATATCAGCTCATAAGCATAGATTACACTCATCTTGGTGGAGGGTAAAGAGCGACTGCGGAGGGAGCAGTGGGGAGACGTAGAATAAAGCATGAGTCAAACCAAACATCTGGCCTGGAAATCACTGAATCATCCGTTAAGCGACAATTTGTCTCTTCTCATCAGATGAAGAATTGAACTACATGGTGGTATGATTATTACAAACACAGAAAGCTCAGAAAGCATTTTTTTTTAGTCTGATGATGTTTAAATGGGAGTTCTGTCAGCACAGCAGCCTCCATTCATAGAGAGAGAGGAGTATAGTTTTAAAATGAGAGGGTGCTGACATTTCCATGAATGACCTGCAAGATAGTCTTAAAGATAAGGCATACAGACAGAAGTAGATCCATCAAGCTGTAAGTAACAGAAAAAAAAACATAGTTTCACAGTATAAACACAACACATGCCAGTAGCTGAGGCTATGAACTTAATTTCAGCAACAGTTTTGACTTGGAAAAATTTTTAATATTAAATCACAGCAAGGTCACTGCTAACTGACACCATTATTATCACGTTTGGAACATATTCAACGATTCAATCTAAAAAAAATTTAAAACTGTGTAACATTTTTTTTTTAAAGTTTAGTACAAATAAAATAATGAGCCTAATGTTTTTTTCTATATTACTGACAACATACTGAAGATTCAGTCTTGCTGGGAAGACATTTATAAAGGTCAAAGCGGCTGCACTAGGCCTTTATATATGCATTTGCAGGTATTCTACAAGTAGTCCATGAGATGTAGGAATATCCCAGGGTCTTGAAACTTTAGAGAGTATCAGATGGTTGCCTTTAGAAGAACATATTCAAATTTCAGCCTCTTGGCTTGCTTGAAGGACTACTAAACTAAGCTAAAGCCAAGAAAGTCATAGCAATTTATTTGTCTTTTATTTCCTACTTACATCTGTCTTATGAGTCCTCTTTCAATCTTTATTTCGTTCTAAGGGTGGCAGTAAAATGAGAATGACTTTATTTTACCACCAGGGAAGTGTTATTAAAGTTAAGAGTTGTATAATTGGTTTCAGATGGATGCAACGGCCTGAACCATCTGTGAATGGGACATGGAACATTTTTTTGCACTCCAAATGTAGCATGATATCTATTAGATTAGTACAGTCACAGGCTTTCTTAAACTGACAAATTTGGGTAATTACTGAACACTGGCGTATTGGGTTAGAGGCACAACAATATTTATGAAACAAAATGTGACTGCACTGGCAGTGGTTGTTTGCAAGTGTTAGCTTTGAATTAATTATTAGCCTAAACTTTGAACGCAAAAAGCGAGCTTCAGATTGGATCTGTCTGTGTGGCTCTCCTCCGCGTGTGCTGGGGTAGTTCCTCCTCCAGGGCGGAATGTGGAGGTCAAATAAAAGCGCTCCGCATGTCTGAGCTCTCCACAGAGGTGCGCGCAAGAGCAGGAGGGGCAGGACGCACAGGAAGAGAAACGCACAGAGAGGGAACCTGGAGACTTGAAGAGGCTGTGGTGAATCTGAATCCCTCAGCCACTGGACTGCTGCGTCTCCTCGAGCCTCCATTGCTAGGAAAGGAAGGTTTATCTATCGGTATACTTGTGTTTCATCTCACCTGTAATAATGACCGGTGGCCCGTTGGGCACGGCGTTGGCAGTGGCTTTGCTCGCCTGCACTGTGCAGTGTATGCCGAAAGGAACGGGGAAACATAGGAGACAAGCTCAGGAACACTCGGTGTCATCCGTGTCCCAAGGTATGCGATTGTCCATGTGTTCGTTTTGTTTTGATCCATTGATACGGTAAATTTAGTAGCGTATTTTGGGTTTTACGCACGCAGATTGTTAATTAAACGCTGGAAAATGTACATAAGGGATCTTCCTTTTCTTCTTTGTGTGATCGAGGTTTATGTAGAGAAGGGTTCTAAAATATTGCTCAGAAGGGTTCTGTTGTGTCCTCTGCAGATGACTGTGTTGAGAATGGTCAGCTTTATGGAGTTGGAGAGCAGTGGGAGCGCAGTTATCTGGGCAGCACACTGCTCTGCACTTGTCATGGAGTTTCTGGTATAAAGTGTAAATCAAAGCCTGATGGTGAGTCGTCTTACATTGGTTTTGTCCCTTGGGGTACTGCACTTGGATGAATATTTCCTAACTTGGTTAAATTAATAACCATTTATATGCATGTAAAAGTATATTGCATTTGACCAGTTTAAGTTTGAAGTGTTAACTCTGAATAGTATGAAGAACAAAGTCCATGTCTGTTCCCAGCTGAGGAAACCTGCTATGATAAAGTAAACGCTCGCTCCTATCGGGTCGGAGAGACTTACGAGAGGCCCAAGGACGGGATGATCTGGGACTGCACTTGCATTGGCTCTGGCCGAGGGAAAATCAGCTGCACCATTGCGAGTGGGTAGACTGGAACTTTCCTTCACTTTACCTAATGGCACTTTGGAAATTATGCTTTTTGGAGTTGTGCTGCTGTTTACCTACTTGGCCTCTGTTGTAGACCGCTGTCATGAGGGAGGGCACTCCTACAAAATTGGAGACACATGGAGGAGACCCCATGACACTGGAGACTACATGCTGGAGTGCGTCTGTTTGGGAAATGGGAAAGGAGAGTGGACCTGCAAACCTGTTGGTGAGTTTGAGCATTTAAAGAACCAGGAATTTTGTGGATTTTTGTCTGTGTTTGATATGATATAGATGATAGTATACTTTAGCAAAACATTAGGAAAATTAATTTTTAGCCAATATACGCAATTTAAAACTGACCAAAACTATATCATGCACTACAGATTTTTGTCCAGTCAAATGCTTTCTAGAATAAGAATGTCCCTCCCCTTAATACCACCTGTAACCTGCTAGTAAGTATCAAGTCATGGTTCATGGCTTTGTCGCAAACAATCAGCTATTTTGTTTTTAATTGGGTTGATCCCTCCAATATGTCCCACCCAAATTTCCTGTTTCAATACGAAATATGCTGACACAGGCAAGAAACTGCAATCATCAAGCGATTTAATGAGCTCTTTAAATTAAATATAGTGGTTTTGGACATGATGGAAAGGAACTGAGATACATCATATAAGTAATAGTATTAACATCATCATATTATTAAAACTATTTTTTTTTCTTTTTCTTGATAGCGGAGCGCTGTTATGACAATGCAGCTGGCACATCCTACATGATTGGTGAGACCTGGGAGAAACCCTACCAAGGCTGGATGATCGTGGACTGCACCTGCCTAGGAGAAGGAAGTGGACGTATTACATGCACATCCAGAAGTAAGAACTCCACCCTTTTTAGAATAATGGAACAGTCCAAACCACGCAAAACTCCCTTTCCCAATCTCTCATCTGTCCAACTGGATTTCACTTTATTTATCCACTCAAAGTGCAGTTAAACCCTCTGGCTTTAGCGCAAGGACTTTTTCACTGGCTAGAAGCGGGGAAAATGTTTTACCTTACTGCGTTTTTCAAAAATTGTTTATTTAGAGGAGCTTAACCGCAACATGATTCTGATGAGAAACATCTGCTTTGTATGTTTGTGTGTGCATCACAGATCGCTGTAACGACCAGGACACAAGCACTTCTTACCGGATTGGAGACACGTGGAGCAAGACGGATTCTCGCGGGCACGTGCTACAGTGTTTGTGTACTGGAAATGGACGTGGAGAATGGAAATGCGAGAGACATGCTTCACTGCACACCACTAGCCTGGGTAAGAACCTCACATTTTTGTTAATTGAAATAAATCTGAATACAATATATATATATTAGATGAAAACCTTAAAATGAAAAAAACTGGCAAATTAAAAAAAATATTCAGTTAAAAATTAAAATTAAAAGTTAAGGTTAACTCAAAATACTGTAGTATTATATAAATATATAGTTCAGTCATGAAACTCTAGATGGCGCAGGCTAACGGGGTGTTAACGTAACTGATGATATTCAGAGAGTTAAACGACTTGGCACAAGCTGATTGGTTCATGCTGCATATGCAGCCAATGAGCTTACTGCCTTGCATTTATATGGCTGGCTAGCATTCACTTGAGATTCCTGCCCCTTCACCTTCCCCAGCTCCACCTGTATAGATCTGCTACGGGGTTATTTTATATGCTATTTTTGCAGCAGCAGTATGTCTTAAATACTCACGGCACCGTATCGCCATATGCATTGCCAGTAGCAAGTTCCTGTACTTGCTTGCAGCAGCAGCAATAATCTACAACTACAGCAATAACCAACAGCAGCAGCAATTGAGCAGCACCGTAGCAGATCTGTTCCGCCAAGACCAAATACATTAACAATGTCATATCCATCACCATGCTAAAATGTTCCAAGAGTTGTCATAATTGAAATAATACAAAAGTATCACTGACCTAAAGATAAAACATTCTGTCATTATTTGCTTACTCTCATGTATTTCCAAGCCCTTGCTGTATTTTTGGAGAATTATCACACAGCCAATTTTCATGTGACAGTTCATAGTGACCACATCTGTCAAGCGACATCCCCCCCACTAAAAACAAGTCTGTATTAATGTGAACGGTGCCCTCTATAACAAGCGTTTTGAAATAATACAATTGCTTTGTGCAAGAGGCAGAAATCATTATTAACTGATGATTAACTGATGATCTTCCCCTTCACAGAATTTTAGTGTATTTTAGCTAAAATTATCTTGATATAAATCAATTTTAATAATTTTAAGACTATTTGGGGTGTGCCTGGATGTTTGTAGAGGCCCCCTAGTGGGCCCTGGCAGCCTGGTTGAGGCAAAACATGTATCCTCATGTGTTATTTTGTGCACTAGGTACTGGGTCTCGTGTGGTGACCAATGTCCAGCCTGCAGTGTACCAGCCACAGGCGGTGCCTGAACACCCCACTGAGGGATCCTGTCTGACAGACGCAGGTGTTTCCTACACCCTGGGCATGCGCTGGATCAAGACCCAGGGCAGCAAACAGATGTTGTGTACCTGCTTGGGGAACGGTGTCAGCTGTGAAGCGCCAGGTTAGTGTCTTGATTTATCACGTTTATGTCATTGTTGATAAAATGATCAGTGTTCATTTAGATTGAATGCTGTGCTTGTGTGTGTGTGTGTGCAGAGAGCCAGTTCCAGGTGTATGGTGGGAGCTCTGGTGGCCAGCCGTGTGTGTTTCCTTTTGTGTTCATGGGGAAAACGTTCTACTCCTGCACGTCTGAGGGACGCAGTGATGGGCAGCTCTGGTGCAGCACCTCATCCGACTTTGAGAAAGACTACAAGTACTCCTTCTGTACCAGCAATAATGGTAAGTTTATAAACATTCCTGAAAAAGTTTGTGGTCAGTAAAATTTTTAATGTTTCTGAAGTCTCTTATGCTCACCAAAGCTGTTTCTATTTGATCAAAAATACAGTAAAAGCAGTTAAATAAAAAAATCCTGTTATGGCAAAACTGAATTTTCAGCATTATTACTCCAGTCTTCAGTCTCATGATCCTTCAAAAAGCATTATAATATGCTGATTTTGTTTTCAAGAAACATTTCTTATCATTACATTACTTTTTAGTTATGGTCACAACCAGAGGGGGAAATTCCAATGGTGCACTCTGTCACTTCCCATACCTTTACAATGGCCGTAACTACACTGACTGCACCGCTGACGGCAGGAGAGATGGCATGAAATGGTGCGGCACAACTTATAACAATGACCGAGAGCAGCGGTTTGGCTTCTGTCCCATGGCAGGTAAGTGCCAGTTTTGCACTAGCAATAAATGTTGGAGCCAGAGAGAAAGAGAGGGTAACATGTTAGGACTTGACAGGAGCTTGGAACATAGGAAGATGGAGAATTCTAATGTAATGAAAGCACTTTAGCCCTCTAATGGTCCTGGATCTTAATAACGTGCCTTGAGCACATCATTTTATCTTAAACTTCTCTTAAACACCGCATTCCAGGCCCCATACTTTTCCTTACTTTGGGCATATTAGCAAAAAGACTGAATAGATAAATTAAGTGTCATTACATGCGTCTCACAGCTTTTTCAATCACCTTGTGCTCTGTATGGGAGGAGATCTGATAATAGTTAAGATGAGGATGTTAACTGTGTGGAAAAAAAGATCACTCAGCACATATTCAGCCATATTTACATAAACACCTCCTTCTGACTGAGCTTTGATGGGTTTCTCTATCACCAGGGTGCCAGTTAGAGCCAAGCAAATCCTGGGGAGTTTATTGATAGTGGTGAGATTCAGTGACCTGACATAGATTGAAACCAGAGCTGCTCTTTGTGTTGCCCCATAGTGTTTGTGGCAGAGATACTTGTCTCGACACAGGAACAATTATCAAGCATCAACAGTTTTGGTTTTCAGTACAAGTAATATCTTGATTTGTAGGTTTTACTTACTGTATTGAATGTTAAAAACTAATGTTCGAAGCTTCAGCTATTGTTCAAGCACACATTTCTGTGATAGCCGTGGCCCCTCGGCTGTGCGGGACTGCAGACAGAGGGGAGGTTGGCTTTGGACCAGAGTCTGGTTGGCAGTGGAGCATATACATCTGGCTGGTCTCCAGGGTCGGCTGTGTAACCTCCTCCACTCTAAACCTTGGAGAGATTTCCTCGCTCTCATCCCCTTTTATTTACCAGATACACCAATCAGAGATATCCCAGGCTGATTATGAGGAACTGCCTTGAGCTTTTTGGATCTATGGTCATTAGGATTGAATTGTAGCTGTTTGACCCTAATTGACCCCCAAATTACTTAACTGATTAATTATACTGATCTCTTTAGGCCATTAAAAACAATTCAGTTAACTGGATTGGGTTTTTTGTCCTCAAACAAAATTTTTACTCTGATGTTGTAGAGCTACTTTTTGCTGAATTAAGTTTGTTTCCTAATTTGATGAACTTTCACTATTATTGAACTCAACTGAATCAACACTGAACTGATTGATTTAAATAATGAAACTTCTTCTGAGCCGCTTTTTAGTTAAATTGATTTAATGAACTTTGCAATGTTGACACTGTCACTGAACTCATCTGAATCAGCATTGAGCTAAATTGAACTGAATAGACACAATTGCCTTTCAAGATCTGCTTCACGGTTGAAATTGTATTTGTTTCATAATTCAAGAACTTTGCATCATTAATACTGTTATTTTCTTGTTTATTACTGTGAAGCTACTTTGAAACAATCTGTATTGTATAAAGCACTATATTAATATATACTGTATATAGTTGCCAAGTTCCCATTGATCCATTATTGCTCCTGCTGTACTTCATGCTTATTCTTGTTCTTTGAAGGATTTAGAGGGTTGCAATTTGGAAGTTCTCAAGTGTCCCCAAAACAGATATATGCTCATCTCATTGACTGAACAGCCTTGAAGTTTGGTTATCTTTTTCAGGACAGTTCAGGATAATTTAGAAGTTTGTGAACAATGTCAACATCACAGGAGCTACAAGTGAATGATTAAATATATTTCTGCTGTTTACTGATGTAAGTGTTAATGTTGATCGGTTTTCATCAGCCCATGAGGAGGTGTGTACCACTGGTGAGGGTGTGATGTATCGTGTGGGAGATCAATGGGACAGACGCCATGATGTTCTGGGTCACATGATGCGCTGTACATGTGTGGGCAGTGGCCGTGGAGAATGGAGCTGCATCGCCTACTCGCAACTCAAAGGTGAGAGTTGTCATTTCTCTCTCCCATTTGTAATGGATGAAATTATGCATCCGTGTGTAAATGTACATATATGTCTTTTCATCTTCAGACCAGTGCATTGTGGATAATTTGACCTACGAAGTAAATCAGACTTTTACTAAACAGCATGACGAAGGCTACATGATGAACTGCACCTGTTTCGGTCAAGGCCGTGGACGCTGGAAGTGTGACGCTATCGGTGAGCCAGCCACTTCTAAGATTTCATCAATTAGAAATGAAATGAGACATTTGCCTTCATTTGCTTAAATGAACATTTTCTTGAAACAATTAAAGTGTCTTTTCCTCCAAATTGGAGCCTTAGGATCAGCAGTTTTAGCCTTGTTCCCTATAAATGACCGAACTAATGATTGGATAATGACCGTGTTACTCCGATTTCCATTTCCAGATCAGTGCCAGGAGCCAGAGACTAGAGTGTTCTATCAGATTGGAGAGTCCTGGGACAAACTCATTCAGGGAATCCACTACAGAACCACAAATCTCCACTACGAGATCCGACGAGGATCTGCATTAATAAAGTTTTCCCTTTTTGTAAGAGCTAGTTGGGGTCAGAAGTGATCCCTTTGCTCAGTGGGTGGAAGCAACCCCAGAGCGATATCTCTCAGTAATGGCGGCCAGCTGTGAGAAGGCTGGGGACAGTGGGGGTGAAGCTGGTGCAGGCTGGCGGAACATAATGCAGACTAAGTGAACTTTAAGTGCTTTGTACAGACTACCCTCATGGCTGTAATTGGGAAAAATGAGGGCCAGATTGAAATCGGAAGCAATTTGGGGATATTGCCTTATGAGACTGCAAGACACTTGAAGAATAATAAGTTTTAAATACAGTGTTGGGAAATTTGTTGGGCAAATAATAGATATTTACTACTTCAGAAAAGTTGCTGGGGGTTTTAAACTGTTGTGATTGTTAAAACAGTTTGTCTGCTGAATTTAAAGATGTATAAGTCTGAGACTGTGGTGGTCCTCATGTCTGTGGTAAGAATCTCACAGGCTAGTGCTACGTTTCCCATTTCTGCATTTCCCAAAAGGAACAGAACACAGTAACGCTACAAACATTGTTTTTCTCTTTCCTAGAACACCTCTGACAACCATAATGTATTTTTAGACCAGAAAAGATCTTCGTTTGTTCTCAAAATGCCAGTTGTGGAAACACTTTTCAAATACTCTATTTGTTGTTACAGTATTAGCATGATGAGCGTACTACACTCTAAAAAATGCTGGGTTAAAAAGGGACAAACCCAGCTATTGGGTTGTATATATATATTTATATTATATGTTTTAATATTTAACCCAGTATTTTTTAGAGTGTAGTATGATATTCTCAGATTTTTAAATATTATATTTTGCAAGTACAGGTGCTCTTGGCTGTAAATATGATTTAAATATTGAATATCTTTTATATATCTCTATCGGGTGTTCATCGTCCAGCCCAGGTGATTATATCAGAATCTGGCAACCAGCCCAACTCCCACCCCATCCAATGGAACGTGCCGGCTTCTGCTCACGTCACACAGTACATACTCAGGTGGAGACCGGTGAGTCTCTTGTGACGCTGCATGCCCCCAAATTGAGTTCAGATTGTATCAGAGAGGTTATTTATCTAATAAAAATTATCAACCTACTCGTTTTTGAACAGAAAAATACCCATACCCAATGGATGGAGGTCACTATTCCAGGCCATCTGAACTCTTACACCATTGCTGGACTAAAGCCTGGAGTCACCTACGAAGGTCACCTCATCAGCATCCTGAGTTTTGGACGTAGAGAAACCACTCGCTTTGATTTCTCCACCGTGCATGGCTCATGTAGGTCTTCCAACAGTGCAAATGGGTCTCATTCACTAAACGTGCACGTGCATGTATTTGTGCATAAAACCACACAATTTCCAAGCATAATTAATGCTTGAATTCATCAGTAAGTTTGTGAATGGGATTAATTGTATCCAAATGTTTGGAAGTTATGTCTGCTAATTTTCCCCTTTCCATCTCTTCACTAGTGGCAGCCTCTGAGGGAGAGACCACCTCGCCTCCTCCGATGGTGGACACCTCTGAGTCTGTGACTGAGATCACTTCCAGCAGTTTCGTCATCTCTTGGGTGTCTGCGTCCGACACGGTGTCTGGATTCAGGGTGGAATATGAGTTGAGTGAGGAGGGAGGGCAGACTGGACAGCCCATGGTCTTGGGTCAGTATGTGCATCACAAGTGTGGCGTTTTTGTTTTAGTCAGCTGTTTTGTCCACAATTGATTTGTAGAAGTTGAATGCGTCTATATTTATTATACCTACTAATTGATTATCCATTTCCAGACCTCCCTCATACGGCCACATCCGTAAACATCAGTGAACTTCTCCCAGGAAGGAAGTACACTGTAAATGTGTATGAAGTGACAGGAGAAGGAGAACCTAGCCTGATCCTTACTACTTCCCAGACCACAGGTGAACCTTTTCTCTCTGTCTTTTTTGCTTTTTCTTGGTCTCTCTGCTTCTCCTGTCCTGTTTCTAATTCTTCAAAAACTCATGAAAGAACCATGTATGACTTCATGTATTTCTAGGTGCTCTGAATATTCATTAGATACGTTGTAGCCTTGTATATTTAAATTCATCTTAATTAAAACTAAATAAAATAATACATAAAGATTAAATAGAGTCTACCTACTTATAACTAAAGTGTGTTTATGTGAGAAATTTCACTGCTGTAAAAAGTCAGTTTCTTGTTGATGTTCAATTGCCACTGACATATACTCTCACTTGCAGTATTTCACATGATGATAATGTGATGTTTTTGGCTTGTGCTTCTACAGCTCCTGATGCTCCTTCTAATCATGAAGTGAAGGAGGTGGGAGAGACCTCCATCCTCATCAGCTGGTCTAAACCCGTAGCTCCAATCACAGGTAAACACAGTCTTTTAGCCTGTAGTAAAACATACCATTATGTGACCTATACACAACTTGTATACAAAATAAATGCTAACAAGTGTATGTCTTGTTTATTTAGGTTACCGTGTGGTTTACACACCATCTGAAGAGGGAAGTTCTGGTAGCACTGAGCTGAACCTGCCTAACACATCCACATCACTGACCCTGGGTAACCTTCGTCCTGGTCTGCTCTATAACATCAGCATCTACTCGGTGGAAGAGAATCTGGAGAGTGAACCTATTTTTGTTCAGGTCACCACTGCTGGAGAACCACTGGCAGGTATGAAATGAATACATTGGTGAATCTCGAAAAAGGGAAATTAGTAATATAATACCTAATGATAAAAAATTATCTTTGGTGTAAAGCGTTTGAAATAAGTTATGTAAAATTAAATATTAATACATATGATTAACTGTCATGAGGTGACAACACAAAAAGCTGTAATGTTCCTAAAATAGGCCTCTGTTTTATTAAATATAACTTTATATTTATTTTGGTTTTTGGAGTGAATTACAATCTAGATCTGTTCTTGACTGGTTTTATGAGATTCACCCTCATTTTTAGAAAAGAGATGTGTTACTTGACCTCAAATGTGTGTCAGGATACGTCTGAAGATAATAACTTCTGTTTAACAAATGGTCTGATCTCTTTAGTGCGGTGGAAACATAACATGATGTCATCAAGCCATAAATGTCTTTTATTGTTTTCTTTTGACTAGATTTAGGTGTTTTGTCTGGCAGCCCAAAGATAAGATCACATTTGAGTTGAGTCAGCTAGTCGGCGTCCAAATGCCTGTGAATCCCTTATAGGGTAATATTTTTATGGGGACTGGCTGGGAGAAAATTTCAGAGTGCTGACTGTTTAATTCTGATCTGGCAAATCAGCAAACATTGCAACTTTACAAAACTGACATTTGCCTGGTGTTTATACCCACATTGACTTTTATAGTATTCTTCTACGTAATCTTGATGATGCAAATGCTACAAAATTGGTTCCACCAACATTTTAGCTTCACATGCCATCAGGTTTTGATGGTGAAACATTATGGCTGGTTCTAAAACAAACAATCCGGAAAGTTTATTATTCTTTCCCTGTCAGGCCGGCTGGTCTGTCTGTAGGTTGTCTAAATTCCTTTGCTCAGATGAGCAAGCTTTACAGAATGGTAAACACTTTGATTGCCATGTTTAAATGAGAGGCTACAATAAAGTTAAGCCCTTCAAAGGAAGGTCAGAATCAGGTTTTATGACTCGAGAGGTAGAAAAAGGTTTTGTTGAGGAGCAAGTGTTATGGTAGCATGAAACTTTATCCATGTAGTCTGAAAGAAAAAAAAAAGTTTTCTACTCACAGAGGAAGTCCCCTCTCCAACCGATCTGCAGTTCTTTGAAGTGTCTGACTCTAAGATCACAATCACTTGGACCGGACCATCCACAGTGGTGTCAGGGTACCGTGTGTCTGTGGGCGAGGTTGGTCCAGATGGGTTGGTCGAGAGAGAACTCCCCTTTCCAGTGACACAGAACGCTTACGCTGAGATCACACACCTCCAGCCTGGAACCCTCTACCGGTTCTTCATCTTTGCTCTCAAATCAGGAGAAGAGAGTGAGCCGCTGGTTGGAGAGCAAGCTACAAGTGAGAAAATGACCAAAGAGTATCTCTATACTGCAAAAACTAGGCTTCTAAATCAACTTTGCATAATACATTTACAAAAAATGATACATAACATATAACCTAACAATATAACATAACCAGATTGATAATTGCACAATACTAAACATCTTGCCTAACTGTTTCTATTATTTTTGGCAGTGTGATGCATACTAACCCTGTACATCTTTCTCTTCACAGAGCCCGACCCACCCACCGATATTCATTTCACAAACGTTACCGAAGACAGTGCTGTAATCATCTGGTCAGCTCCTAAGGCTCAAATCACAGGTTACAGACTTTTCCTGACTGTCGAGGGCTCAAACCCCAAACAGCTGCGTATTTTCCCTGTCAGGCCGGCTGGTCTGTCTGTAGGTTGTCTAAATTCCTTTGCTCAGATGAGCAAGCTTTACAGAATGGTAAACACTTTGATTGCCATGTTTAAATGAGAGGCTACAATAAAGTTAAGCCCTTCAAAGGAAGGTCAGAATCAGGTTTTATGACTCGAGAGGTAGAAAAAGGTTTTGTTGAGGAGCAAGTGTTATGGTAGCATGAAACTTTATCCATGTAGTCTGAAAGAAAAAAAAAAGTTTTCTACTCACAGAGGAAGTCCCCTCTCCAACCGATCTGCAGTTCTTTGAAGTGTCTGACTCTAAGATCACAATCACTTGGACCGGACCATCCACAGTGGTGTCAGGGTACCGTGTGTCTGTGGGCGAGGTTGGTCCAGATGGGTTGGTCGAGAGAGAACTCCCCTTTCCAGTGACACAGAACGCTTACGCTGAGATCACACACCTCCAGCCTGGAACCCTCTACCGGTTCTTCATCTTTGCTCTCAAATCAGGAGAAGAGAGTGAGCCGCTGGTTGGAGAGCAAGCTACAAGTGAGAAAATGACCAAAGAGTATCTCTATACTGCAAAAACTAGGCTTCTAAATCAACTTTGCATAATACATTTACAAAAAATGATACATAACATATAACCTAACAATATAACATAACCAGATTGATAATTGCACAATACTAAACATCTTGCCTAACTGTTTCTATTATTTTTGGCAGTGTGATGCATACTAACCCTGTACATCTTTCTCTTCACAGAGCCCGACCCACCCACCGATATTCATTTCACAAACGTTACCGAAGACAGTGCTGTAATCATCTGGTCAGCTCCTAAGGCTCAAATCACAGGTTACAGACTTTTCCTGACTGTCGAGGGCTCAAACCCCAAACAGCTGCGTATTCCTGCCCGCCTGTCTCAGTACACACTCCTCAACTTGCAGCCTGATGCTGAATACACTGCCACCCTGCATGCAGAAAGAGGCACTGTGCTTAGTGAGGGATCCCTCGCCACCTTCACCACATGTGAGTTACTTTTGTAAAAAAAAAAAAAAAGGGTTCCAAATATATTTGCTTGTTCTAAGCAAATCATATAAATATAGAGTGCTAAAGCAATAGTCCTGTATTTTCTGTCTTTCAGTTCAGCCCATGAGAAATGCTCCTTCCTTCAGCACTGATGTCACAGACACCTCCATCATTGTCTTCTGGACCCCTGCGCCTAAAATTGGATACAAGGTACCGTTAAAACATACCAGAGCACAGCTGTAGGCGATCACTCTTTGGTTTAATGGCCGGTGTGAGACACATGTGAAAGTACTCTTGAGAAACTGACTTTTGACATTCTTCTCTCTCACGTTTACACACATTTCAGTCATGATCAATCACAGTGTTTAATCTCTAAGTCTGCTCTGCAGTTGACCGTGAGGCCCAGCCAAGGTGGAGAAGCTCCAAAGGACATGATCTCAGAGTCTGGTAGTGTCCTCATCTCAGGTCTAACTCCTGGAGTTGAGTACACCTACAGCGTCCAGCCAGTCTTCGATGGTCTTGAGCATGGTAACCCCATCACTCGACGTGTGGTCACTCGTAAGTGTGAAGAAACAGCATTTCTCTGTCCTTATTATACTGAGCTCATTGAAGATGTGGGAGTGTGAGAGAGAAGTTTCTCACACTGTTGGTGGAGTTGTGCAGCTGTCTTATGACTGTCTGTCTCTCTGTCTACAGCTCTGTCTCCACCCACGGATCTGAACCTGGAGTCCAACCCGAACACTGGAGAGCTGACCGTTCAATGGAACGATGCTAAAATCCCAGGTTAGTACCGAGATATTCCTCATAATGGAACAAATTCTGTTTTATATGTGCTTTTTAAACTTCGAATACAAAAATACACTTCTGTCAGGACCACTATCGTCAAACTGATAGATACTTAGCATAAAGTTTGGTTTGGCGGTATGGTTCTGTTCTGGGCAAAAAACTCCCTGCCCATCCATGCAGCCTGTCATGAATGAGCAGGGAGAGCAGCAATAATAACCCCCTAGGGTTAACAGAACAGAACAAGACAGATATCATTAATGCACTTGATATTTAAGTGTAACACTTTATTCAAGATAAAGGAGTCTGATTAGCAAAGAATATCAGAAAGCCAAGTCCTGACTGTGGCGAAAGGAGGAGCTGGGGATGGAGGAGGGTAATTTGCTCCTGAGCAAGCTGAAAAGCTGCTGAATAATACTGAATAGAGCTTATATAGGAATGCCGCGATAGGTGTCGTATTCCTATAGGTAGATGTGATCAGCTGAGAATCAGCTGATGCAAGCTTGACTCACGTGACCTGCCAGAACTAACGCTAATGCTTAATTTCTGTTTTTCTGAAAATTATTATTTTTATTTAGCATGAACACATTAAATAGATCAAAATTGACAGTAAAGGCATTTATAATATTACTATGTACTAAATATTATTATATTTTAAATAAATGCTGATCTTTTGAACTTTGTATTCATCAAAGAATCCTAAAATATGTATAACAATTTCCACAAATACATTAAGCAGCACAATTGTTTTCAGCATTGATAATATTGAGAAATGTTTCTTGAGCAGAAAATCAGCAAATTAGAATGATTTCTGAAGGATCATGTGAGACTGAAGACTGGAGCAATGATGCTGAGAATTAAGCTGTGCTATCACATGAATAAATTACATATTAAAATATATTCAAATAGAAATCAGTTATTTTAAATTGTAATAATATTTCACAATATTAATGTTTTTACTGTGAAATTAATGCAGCTTTTGTGAGAACAAAAGACTTATTTTCAAAACAAATAAATCTTACTGATCCCAAACTTTTGAACGGTAGTGTGTATATAACCCTAACCCTAACCTAACCTAACCCTAACCCTTATTATAATCATAAATAATATATATTTATTATATATAATAGTAATTGAAATGAATAAAAGTAATGGGAATTTCTACAGTGAATATATATATTTTCTAGTTTCACTTAATTTCTAGTTTTTTTAATTCATCAACAAGAAATTGATTTCTGAGTGAATCATTCTCTTTAGTTGATTGTTTTCAATAAAATCGCTCAAACCAGTTCATAATGTTCCAAATACATTAATCCCAATGTTCCAGTAATTGCATACAAACAACTAGAAAGGTCACTGAAAAGTCATGGAAATTCATTTGGTCTAAAAAAAAATAAATGCAGGAACACTTTGTAATGGAAGTATGTTCTGTCCTTTCTCAAATACTGCTTGGTCTTCCCTTGGTAACCCTTGTTCTGTTCCCACAGACATCACGGGTTACAGAGTGACCTGCACTCCCACCAAAGGGCAACAAGGGAACTCTATAGAGGAGTTTGTGAAGGCAGGACAGAACTCATGCACGCTAGAGAATCTGAGTCCAGGAGTGGAGTACAATATCAGCGTGTTTACTGTGAAGGATGACATGGAGAGTGTTCCTGTCTCCACCACTGTGACTCCGGGTAGGTATTAGAGCTTTTTGAAACACAAATCACCCCTCACCTCAATAATTTTTTTGTCAGTAACTATGCATAAACTGGGAAAGCATGTGGATTGTAATCAGTGCAGTACTTGCTTTTAATGTCTATTGAGACATTAAATACAGAGAACAGAGAGATTACTGAATACACATTGCTTTCAGAGCAATTTTCAATAAAGCATATGTTTCTGTTGTCAGCATTAATCCTAGTCAGTTGATTTGGGCAAACAGAACATAAGAGCTCAATTTCATTTCACATTTTTGGTCAGTTTATGAAAAAATGGCATATATGAATTTGTGATACTATTCTCATATCACAAATTCCTAACACTCATCTCCATGGTTCAGTATTCACAATATGAACCAATGATCTGTTTTTCAGTCAGATGACTTATCTCTGTCTTTCTGTGTTGTGTCTATGTCTGTGTCGGGCCTCTGGTACCTTCTCTCCTCCAGATGTGCCCAAAATAACTGACCTTAGCTTCATCAACATCACTGACTCCACTATCGGCCTCAGCTGGAGTCCTCTTAACTCCACCGCCGTTACCGGCTACCGCATTACGGTGTTGGCTGCTGGGGACAGTGTCCCAATCTTTGTTGAATTTGTGGAGCCCACGACAGCCTTTTATACTGTGCACGGTCTGGAGCCTGGTATTGATTATGACATAACCGTCACCACAGTCACAGAAAACGGAGAGAGCGAACCCATCACCATCACCCAGCAAACAGGTAAGAGTTTGTGTGTGTGTGTGTGTGTGTCTAACTATACTTGTTGGGACAAAATTGCTGAACAAGGTCTCCAAGACATTAGAGACAAGTAAATCGGTAACAATTTATAATAGGGAACACATGTTTACTATTAAGAGTTTTCCCTCAATAAACTGCCAATTTGCTGCATATTAATAGTTAGTTAGGTAGTTGTTAAATTTAGGTATAGGGTGGATTAAGAGATTTAAAATATGGTGATGCAGAATAAGTCATTAATATGTGCTTTATAAGTTCTAATAAACAGCCAGTATGCTAGTAATATGCATGCTAATAAGCAACTAGTTAGTAGTGGGAAGTTGTCCTTAAAATAGTGTTACCAGTAACTCTGGACAGATTGTCTTTGTCTACAAACCTTTTTTTCCTCTTAAGAAGTCCTCAACAATTTAAAACAATGGATTTCTATTTTAATCTGTTTTGAAATGTAATGTATTCCTATGATGGCAAAGCTGAATTTTCATCAGTCATTACTCCAGTCTTCAGTGTCACATGTGATTTGCTGCTCAGGAAACATTTCTTATTATCAGTGTTGAAAAAGTTGTGCTGCTTAATATTTTTGTGGCAATCAAGATTCTTTGAAATGGAAATCTTGTGTAATATTATAAATGTCTTTACTGTCACTTTTGATCAGTTTATTGCATTCTTGGTGAATAAAAATATTCATTTCTTTAAAAAAAAAAATCTTACTGACCCCAAACCTTGAATGGCAGGGTATATAAAAAAATATGGGAAAATATGGGTTAGAGTTGAATGTTAATGGGAAGTCAAAATAACGAAGTAAAAAAAAAACAAAAAAACAAAGTGCTCCTTTAAGTGGTGGTCAGCACTTAAATAATAATTTAAAGTACTATTATTTTTATTGTTTTTACATTTTCAGCTCTTGAACCTGTGAAAAATGTGATGACCTGTTGACCTAGATGAATGTGCAGTAAATCTGTTCCTTCATACTTGTTTAACATTCTTGTTTAAGAACATTCTTGCTTCTTAAGTACATATAGCAGCCATATCCCTGTCTGAAAGCCGACTGAGGAAAGACTAGCAGCTGTGTCTTGTTTCAGAACTTTATTGTTCTTTTTCATACTCTTCCCTCACTCCTTCTATGGCTTTTTCTTCCTCACTCTCTTTTTGCTGAAGAAAACTGATGTGTAGTGGCATAAGTCTGCTGTGAAGTCTGCTTTCACATAAACAGATTCTCTGTCACACCTCTAAAGATGGTGCTAATTTTCTCACTCTTTCCTCTACCAGTGGCCTTTAAGCAAGCCATAAAACTAGAGGTTCAGTATGCTCACATCTCACTATCTCTGAATAAAGTGTTTTAGTACTTTAAGTTGAAGTTGAAGTAATAAAATTACTAAAACTAAAACTGAAATAAAACTAAATTAAAGCTAAATTATCAAAACTTAAAGTCAAATGAAAACTGAAAATATAAAAATAAAAGCTAATTCAAAATATTATATATATATATATATATATATATATATATAATATTTTGAATTAGCTTTTATTTTTATATTTTCAGTTTTCATTTGACTTTAAGTTTTGATAATTTAGCTTTAATTTAGTTTTATTTCAGTTTTAGTTTTAGTAATTTTATTACTTCAATTTACATTTATTTTATTTCAGTTAGTAGCCAAGGCAATTTTTATTTTATTTTATTTTATTTTATTTTATTTTATTCAGTTATCA
>NW_015657838.1:396933-406745 GCF_001515625.1 Sinocyclocheilus rhinocerous | reverse complement strand
TATATATAATATAAATTTTTTTTAAAAATTGTATATACATAATACTAAAATAAAACTTGAGAGCCCTGTGTGACACTGGTAAAACATCTGTAATAATATAATGAAATATATTACACAGAGAAAAATTTCATCAAAAAAAAAGCAGCTTTTGACTGGAAATAAAAAGTTATTCACTTTATTCCTGTCTCTTTTAGCTGTCCCTGCCCCATCTGGCCTGTCATTTGGAGAAGTGACCGCAGACACTATGCTGGTGACCTGGAATGCCCCTCAGGTGCCCAAATCCTCTGATATCGACCGCTACATCATCCGCTATCATCCAGTTGATGACGACGATGACACCATTGAGCGCACTGTGGATGGAAACACAAACTACGTTGTTCTTCGCCGTAAGTGACTTATAGAAGAATTGACCCTTATTTGTTTGTGCAGTTCTGTCTTTAGTTTCTGTATTGAACCCACATTAGTAATGAGTCTCTCCGTGTGATTTTAGATCTTGTGCCCAACACTGAGTACCTGGTGAGTGTGATTTGTGTCTATGAAGAGAGAGAGAGCTCACCTGCCATTAGCACTCAGAGAACAGGTGAGTTTGTTGGCTAAAACTGTAGAAATATTAAGATTTGCGTTAAGATCTGTTTCATTGGCTGCATCCTTTTACTTCACAGTCCTCGATGCACCTGTCGGCCTGCAGTTCTCTGATGTTGGCACCAACTCCTTCACCGTACGCTGGCAGGCTCCTCAGGCCGTTATCTCAGGATACCGTATCCGCTACCAAATGACCAGTGGTGGACGTGTTAAAGAGGAGAGACTGCCCCCATCAAGGAGCCATTTCACCCTCACAGGCCTGACCCCGGAGACCGAATACAGCATCAGCGTCTATGCCGTCAGCGGATCCCGCGAGAGTCTGCCTCTAACTGGAACTCAGTCTACCAGTATGCTGTTACTTCCTGCCTTTTGACTTCTCATTGCAGCTCACTTTAGATCGAATTAGTACTAATTGTCTCTCATTACTTTTTCTCTGTTAGTCTCTGATGCCCCCACTGACCTGGAAGTTATATCCTCAACGCCAACCAGCATCACCGTTCGCTGGGACGCCCCCTCTGTCACTGTGAGGTACTACAGGATCACACATGGAGAGTTGGGTAGGTGATTGGATCCTATCGAAATGGTGTTGACAAGTTTGTGTCTCTCGCACGGCTCCGGGGGGTGAACAAAGGCCTCCTGTAGCGAATCGATGCGTTTTTGTAAGAAAAATAACCATATTTAAAACGTAATCAATTTAATCTAGCTTGCACTCACTGTTGAACACGGAAGCAGCTCCGGGCGGATGACGTATGAGGTCGGCTTTGCGCATGCGCCGCTCAGAAGTGACGAACGCGGAAGCGCAGGGGAGAGATCAAAACAAAACAATGGTCACTAATTAGAAGTACAAAACGAGGATTTGTAAAGAAGAATGTCAGAGGATTTCGATATAAGCCAAGAGGAGACTGGTTTTCCTTTGCTAAAGTAAGGAAACTTTGCTTCCTTTGCTCCTGTTAACAAACGTTGGTTTTCACGAGACTCGCCGGCGCAACGCCGACCTCATACGTCATCCTCCCAGAGCTGCTTCCATGTACAACTGTTGGCGCAAGCTAGATTAAAGTGATTATTACGTTTTGAATGTGGATATTTTTCTTACAAAAACGCATCGATTCGCTACAGGAAGCCTTTCTTCACCCACCGGAGCCGTGTGAGACACTTTCTTTTTTTGGATGGGCGCTTTTTATTTAGCTTCTTTTGGACTGAAGCACTGCAACACCTGCTGACTGCAATGATAGAGCTTGGAATAGCTAGGACAATTTTTTATATAACTCCGACTGGATTCGTCTGAAAGAAGAAAGTCATATACACCTAGGATGCCTCGGGGGTGAGTAAAACACAGCCTAATTTTCATTTTTGGGTGAACTAACCCTTTAAGGCCTGTTCAAAAAAATGGAAAATTCGGTCTGATTTTCACATGCAGTGTGTCTTTTCAAAACAATGTGTAAAAAAAACAGCAGATGGACTGAAAGTAAATGTAGATTGACTCTCTGACAGTAGATGGTTCTTTTAGAAAAGCAGAAATTGCCCTGGTTACTCCGAGACACAAATACTACGCAAGTTTACGTCTCTGACATCCACTAGTCACAAAGAAAGGAAGTCAAACAGTATTTAAATGTTTTCTAAGAGTTGTTCAGATTTTTGTATTTACTATGATGTTTATCAAGTTATATATATATATATATATTAAAAAAAAAACAGAGACATGAGTCAAAAAACAGACAAACAGAGTCAAAATCGGGTCTCCATTAAGACCCCAAGCAATCCTACTGGCTCAACTAACTTATAAACCACACATTTGCTCTTACCTTACATGTATTTACAATAATCTTTAAGGTGATTATGTGTCAAATACATATTTTAAATTAATATTATGTATGTTTGGTATAACTATTTTTATGTAACAGCAGCTGCTCTGGTCATGTGACCAAAATGGTAAATTCTGTTGGTGGGCCAGCTTTATTATTTTATATTCCAGCTGTATATTCATTGAATATTCGTCTTTGTGTGAATTGATGGTCCTTTTACCATGGTTTGTTTGACATTGACTAAATTGTTCTGATCTTTCGCATTCAGGAGGTTTTGACGCCCCTCAGGAATTTTCTGTCCCCGGCTCCCAGTCTACTGCCACTATTGAAGGCCTACGTCCAGGCACCGATTACACCATTACTGTTTACGCTGTGACCGGCAGAGGGGACAGCCCTGCGTCCAGCACCCCCATCCATGTTATACACAGAACAGGTAAATCGAGGCATCTGAGAATGTCTGGCAGGTCTTTGTTGGGTGGTTTGACAGACTTTTTACGGATTTAGGAAGACAGGATGGTGTAAAATTACAGTATATCACTCAGTTGAGAGCAACAAGTTATAAATAATGGACTTTGTTTCTTTAAACATAGATATTGAGTCTCCATCAAAGATGGAGGTGACTGACGTGAAGGACAACACTATTACTGTGCGTTGGAACCCAGCAGTGGGCCCCATCTCAGGATATCGTGTCACAGGAACTCCACTAAATGGACAGGGTCCTGCTTTCTCTGAAGTGGTCGCTCCAGGTAATGTATATCACTCTCAATAAAAATATTGTGTTGTGCCTACTTTTGAAATGAAGGAGGTAATGCTGTCAAAGTGAGAGTTACATAGGTGTGTTTTTCACATGTAATTGCAGATCAGACTGAAATGACGTTCTATGGCCTGATGCCGACAGCGGAGTACACTGTCAGTGTGTATGCTTTGGGACAGGATGGAGAGAGCCCCCCTCTGGTCGAAACTGTAGTCACAAGTAGGTGCACAAACTTAGAGAAAGAGTTTTTTTGCTTCACAGTCTCATATCGTTTGTAAAAGTGATTGGATCCCTTGTAAAACAGAAGTACACTTTAGCATATTTAAAAAAAAAAAAAGAGTACTTATTACGGAAATAATGTACTTTAAGTAAACATTTTAGCATGTTAAATGCAATTAATAAAAAAAAATGTCGTAGATTCGATTTATATTAAATGCAATTAGCTGAACATTAGAATGCTTTTAGACCCACTTAATTTTAAATGTAATATCAAATAACATATTACAGTTAAAATAATAATCAAGTACTTTACATGCGCTTTAATGTCAACACATCAAAAAAGTACTTATTTAATGCATAAACAATGATTTAAAATGTACTTTAATTTTTTTATTTGACATTATCACAAAGTGTGCATTTTAAATGTGTACTTAAGTGTGTTAAGTCATAAAAGTGTAAGTTCACTTAAGTGGCTTTTTATTTCGTTAATATCATTATTAATTTGCAAGTACAGTTTTATAAAAAATATACTTTTAAGATACTATTGTAAGAGCACATTCAATACAGTTAAGTTCACTTTTTCACAAGGGGTGTTAAAGACGTATGAAAGTATCACTGTTAATTCATCCATTTGTAAATATTCTAAAATATTGCAGATGTAATGACATCAGGTTTAATTGAAACCGATTCATTCATAGTTTCAAATATTTCTTTCTCTAGCGGTGGATAAACCCAAAGATCTGTCCTTCACTGACGTGGACTCAACGTCCATGCGCATCTCCTGGGAGAGTCCTGATGGAGTGGTCTCCTCTTACAGAGTGTTGTACTACAGTCCAGAGGAGGGAGAGAGAGAGCTGTTCCCTGCCCCACGTGGAGATGATGAGTCTGCAGTGCTGCATGGCCTCAGACCGGGCACAGAATACACTGTTAAAGTCATCGCACTGCATGACCGGACCCCCAGCACTCCACTGGTGGGCACTCAGACAACAGGTATTACTTTAAACAGCTGCTCTTCTACTATTTAAGATCAGATCTACCAAAATGCAGTTTTTCTAACTATAATAATTATTTAATATTATACTATTTTAATTTATTATATAAAAAAACATAAATTAATTATAAATGCTATTTGTTATTTACTCAGTCCTCACTATAAAACTTTGATGCATAAGTTCTGCACTGAATGAAACCTAAAATCATTAAATTAATGAGAAGTGTACTTTTATTTTTCCAAGCAACTTTCAAAAAAAATTCTGAAAAAAATGTATCGTGTTTATTATTGTATATACTATTATTCACAATATTACTGTTTACCGTATTTTTACTGTAACTTAAAGTAACTGAACTTTAGTAGCCACCTAGCAATCACCCAGAACACCTTAGCAACTGCACAGCAACATGCTATACACCAAAAACAATATCCTGGCAACCATTACAGCATCCCAGTATTGTGGTAGTGAGTCTCATGTTCTTTAGAAAATGTTAAAATCTGGTAATATACTTAATGTTTCTTTAATGTTCTCTTCTCCCCCTGTAGCTATTCCTGGGCCCACAAGTCTGCACTTCTCCCAAGTGGGTCCAACATCCTTCACTGTCTCCTGGTCTTCTTCTGACGTCAGGCTAACAGGTTACCGTGTGGCCATCACCCCCAAGAGCAAGAATGGACCCACTAAAGAGGACAACATCTCCCCTGACTCGACTGAGTTCCACGCCACTGGACTCATGGTGAATAAATCTCACACTTGCAGAAGTTCATTCTCTCAAAACGTTAACCTTACTGATATTAGACGTAATGTGGAACAAATTACTTATGTTCTACGTTACATGCTATGCTTTCATGCTTTTCATGCCAAAAAGTCCTTAAAAACAGCACTGAGGGGTTTCATGGAAAAATCTGTTCCTCGGGTTTTGAGGAATTTATTTCTTGATTTTAGCTGTGATTGTGGGTTACTGGTAGTCCGAGAGCAATGCTAATCTCCATCAGGCAAACCTCACATTGTACATCTACCTTGTCATTTTGGTCAGTGTGTAGATCAAAGATTAAAGCCTGTGCCAGATTGTTTCAGAAAATTATATGGTATTTTGTGAAGCACATTTTCAAGGCTTTATGTGTGTTTATAGCCTGGCACTGATTATGAAGTGGAGGTTTACGGTGTGAAGAACTCTCTCACCAGCCGTCGTGTCAAGGGAGAAGTCACAACACCTGACAGTAAGCCACCTTCCCTAAAACGTCTCTGAATTACACCTGCATTCTCCACCAATTTGCTGTGTTCTGGCCAAAACTCAATCTAGATCTCATTTTCCCAGACATTAGTCCACTTCGACGTGTCCGTATATCCAATGTGAAGGACTCCTCCATCACTCTCACCTGGCGCTCTAAGACTGAGTCCATCTCTGGCTTCCTGGTAGAAGCCACACCCACCATGGGCGGCCATAACCCAATCCAGAGAACCATTGAACCTGATTCACGCACCTACACCATTACTGGTACAACACAACACAGCTGTAGCTCGTATTACAGGCTGTGACATATGCTTGGTAAATATTTGTTTTGAAAACTGTGATTGTTTCGATCATATGATTCTACGTTCTATAGGTCTGGAGCCAGGAACCACTTATAAGATCAATATCTATACTCTGAATGGAAGTGCACGTAGTGAGCCTTTCACCCTTACAGCTACTACAGGTACCTCATATAACGTACCTCATATAACATAACATAACATATAACATAACATAACATAACATAACGGGGTTATTTATATTTAAATTATTTAATACTTTTTTCAGCGAAACCAGTTATCAGCCCACCCACAAACCTCCATTTCACCTCTCTGACTCCTACTTCAATCTCCTTTACCTGGGAGCCTCCACGAAACTCTATCACAGGATACTACGTGACCTATGAAGAACCTGGAGACATTCCTAAAGAGCTGACCCCTCGACCTCAGGCTGGCAGGACCTTCGCTTCCATCTCTGGTACTGCTCTTTCCCAGTTTATGGCTTTCATAATGTTGTACCTTTTTGTCTCCCATTATTTATACTTATAGTTTTTTATTAACCTTTTTGTGGTCTATACGTGCAGGTTTGAAACCAGGCACTGAATATGTTATCAAGATTGTGGCATTAAATAACGCTCAGAGAAGCATTCCACTGATTGGAAAGGCAAAAACTCGTAAGTACTTTCGTTAACTTTTCTTTTACACTACTCTTTATGTGTTTGGGGTCAGTAAGTTTTTTTTTAATGTTATTAAAATAAGTTTCTAATACTCACCAAGGCTGCTTTTATTTAATCAAAAATAAATTAGAAATGGTCATATTGTGAAATTTTACCATTTAAAATTACAATTTAAAAGAACTGTTTTGTATCTTAATATATTTTAGAAAATATTGTATTCCTGTGATGCCAAATCTGAAATTTCAGCATCATCACTCCAGTCTTCGTTGTCACATGATCCATCTGAAATCATTCTAATATGCTGAGTTGCTGCTCAAGAAACATTTCTTATTATCAGTGTTGAAAACAGTTATGCTGCTCCTTATTTTGGTGGAAATAGTGAGAGGTTTTTTTAAGGATTCTTTGAATCCTTCAAAAGAACAGCCTTTGTTTGAAATCTTTCGTAGCATTATATGTTTAGCGACACTTTTGATCAATTTAATGCATCCTTGCCAAATAAAAGTAGTCATTTCTTTTTACCTCCAAACTTTGGAACTGTAGTGTACTTCCACATCTACATGTTGAAAAATATTTTAAGTTGTTTGGTGGTACTATTTGCACTCAAACTGTTATTGTAATACATTTTATGATGATATTTAATAAAGCTATTAATACATATAGTACATATCACCAGCATTGTTATGTGATGTTATGTTATATGATATGTGCTGCTCCTTTTTAAAAGACTTTTAATTCAAAAGAAATAAAAGCAAGGCTAATCTAAGCAAAGCACAATGAATTAAATGCGCTGTACATATCCCTCTGCTGGCAACATATGCTATTGCATTATTTTGCTCATTTGCTTGCCCCAACACAATTTTCCTGCTAGAACTGGAAAGTCACCAGCCGACCCCCCAGCTCCCCGACCCCAGCCGGCCCAGCCATGACATCCTGGATGTGCCAGAGGACAACGACCACTTCAACAACCATGTGCATATGCTGGGGCCAAACAGACACCACAAACCTGGGCAGCAGGGCCAACACATCTACACTGAATATCAGAGCTACAACCTGGGCAATAACGGCCAGCAGCCTCATCCCCCTAGCCACCGCGAGCCCCTGGTCTACATCCCCCTGCCAGGAGCAGATGGCCAGAGAGTGCCAGTGGTGCAGGTGAGCGAGGGACCTGAACCTGGCTTCCCCTTCAGTGGCCTTTACAATGAGACAAACCTGCCCCAGGAAGCTCAGACCCAGACCACAATCATGTGGCAGCCTGTGCCGCACACCTCAGAGTATGTGGTGTCATGCAGTCCCATTACAGAGATTAATGAGAAGACCTTCCAGGTGAGTAAACAATCATATCTGATATTGAAAGTCCTGTAATTAAATACTAGTGCTGTCAATCAGTTAAAACATTAAAAAGAAAAATCAAAGTATTCAATTAATTGCATATATCAATAGTTACTGGTAATGCACCTGAATCAAGAAAATGTAAAACATTACTGTACATTATTGAATGAACATTAAAAAGTTGATCTAAGCCATGTGTATATGGGCATTTCAGGGTACATGATTAAATGCATTAACTTACATAAATAATTTATTATGAAATAAATTATTAAAGTAAAGTGTTTTATCTACGCACTACAGTTTAAATGTTAAGGGATGGTAAAAGTTTTTAATGTTTTTGAAAACTATTTCATACTGCATTTATTTGATCAAAATACAGTAAAAACAGTAATATTGTGATATACTATTACAATTTAAAATACCTGTTTTCTTTTTTTATTTTAAAATTACGTTATTGTGGTAGAAAGTAAATTACTGAATGGGCATTAAAGAGTTGGTTTGATCCGGGTGCAGATGGACATTTCAGGGTGTAAAATTAAATGCAATAATTATATAATGAAACAAATACACAGGGGGAAAAAAGCTTACACTTTTAGCATAAAAACTAAAGTAAAGTGCAAATTTGCCTGTTTGGTTCTGTATGATGGTAGCTTCTAGCTATTGACGTTTTTTTTAGTTTTTTTGTAGTATGATATTATCAGTGATTATTAATTAATACACTCTCTCTCTCCTTCAGATGCGTCTGCCTGGTACGTCCACTAGTGCTACACTGATCGGTCTCACCTCTGGTGCCTCCTATCATGTTCTTGTGGAGTCTGTCAACGGAGACCAAAAACAGAAAGTCCTGGATGATGTTGTGACTGTCGGAAACGGTGGTAAATCATCCCTAACCCAAACAAATTTGTAACCATATTTCAAGAGCTTAACATGCTTGTTCCTGACTCCTCATATTCTGTAGTTCCAGAGGCTGGAGTGATTCCCACAGGCAGGAATGTGTGCTATGACACATTCACCGCCACCTACCATGAGGTGGGCGCAGAATGGGAGCGCATGTCCGAGACGGGCTTTAAACTCTGGTGCAAGTGCCTTGGCCTTGGCAGTGGTCATTTCAGATGTGATTCATCCAGTGAGTGAATGAGCAGTGCTGCTACATGTTAAACACCACACCTCATTGTAGCATGGGTGACCATTTGCCAGTTAAAGACAGGTCATGTTTCATATTTTTTTTTCTACACTTGCCCATGCTAGCTTTTCCTGACATGTTTGTCGAGGTTATCAAACATGGCAGCCAGAGATGAGGTGGCTCGTGTCTCAGATTTGTATTGTCAGCCTTTAACCAGACGATATTAAACTCTGAGATTAGCTTATTTTGTACAATAACCACTGTATGAATGTGTGTGAAGGATGAATTCACTGGAAACTCTAAGATGTCTTTCTCTAGACACATTTGAAGGTTTATGTACTAACCAACAAGTGTCTTTAAATCTACAGAGTGGTGCCATGATAATGGCCACAACTACCGAATTGGTGAGAAGTGGGACCGTCATGCTGAGAACGGTCACATGATGAGCTGCACCTGTCTGGGCAACGGGAAAGGAGAGTTTAAGTGTGAACCCCGTAAGCAGAGTTTTTCAACAGTTGGGTCTATGCAGTTTTTAACATTTAATGGTTGGTTGGTTGATTGACGTTCATTGTCTGCTGTAGTTGAATCCACCTGTTATGATGATGGGAAGCTGTACCAGGTGGGCAACCAGTGGCAGAAGGAATATCTCGGAGCAATTTGCACATGTACCTGCTATGGAGGACAACAGGTAACACTAGGTTTTATGTGTTCTTTATATTTTGATTTGTTTTTACAAATGAAGGACTTTCTACACACTCTCTCTCACTCTCACTCTCTCTCTCTCTCTCTCTCTCTCTCTCTCGGTCGCTCTATATATATATATAT
>NW_015657838.1:389238-396923 GCF_001515625.1 Sinocyclocheilus rhinocerous | reverse complement strand
TGTGCAATAACCACTGTATGAATGTGTGTGAAGGATGAATTCACTGGAAACTCTAAGATGTCTTTCTCTAGACACATTTGAAGGTTTATGTACTAACCAACAAGTGTCTTTAAATCTACAGAGTGGTGCCATGATAATGGCCACAACTACCGAATTGGTGAGAAGTGGGACCGTCATGCTGAGAACGGTCACATGATGAGCTGCACCTGTCTGGGCAACGGGAAAGGAGAGTTTAAGTGTGAACCCCGTAAGCAGAGTTTTTCAACAGTTGGGTCTATGCAGTTTTTAACATTTAATGGTTGGTTGGTTGATTGACGTTCATTGTCTGCTGTAGTTGAATCCACCTGTTATGATGATGGGAAGCTGTACCAGGTGGGCAACCAGTGGCAGAAGGAATATCTCGGAGCAATTTGCACATGTACCTGCTATGGAGGACAACAGGTAACACTAGGCTTCACGTCTTCTCTATATTTCAGTGTATTTACACATTAAAGAGTTTCTACATTATATATTCCCATGATTAAACCCCTGCTATCTCTCCAGGGCTGGCGCTGTGAGAACTGTCGTCGTCCTGGTGCTGAAGTTGACGTGGACCTCATTCAGCCTCCAGTTCGCACTGATGCTTACGACCGCTACAGAGAGAACGCCCTACGCAAACTGGTGAGTCTTTTATAGATGTGACAGACAAAGGCTTGGAAAAAAAGAATAGAAGAATCGGATAAATCTCTGATGAAGGTCAGATTTTAGTATAATTATAGCGGATATTGTGTAGTATCATGTACTATAAACATTAATGTTTTTAAAATGTGTCTTATGCTCATCAAGGCTGCCCTTTCTATAGAAAAAACAATACAACTGTAATATTGTAAAATGTTGTTTCAATTTAAAATAAATATTTTCCTGTTTGAATATATTTTAAAAAAATTATTCCTGTGATGCAAAGCTGAATTTTCAGCATCATTATTCCAGTCTTCAGTGTCACATGATCCTTCAGAATTCATTCTAATATGCAGTGTTGCTGCCTAAGAAACATTTCTGTATTCTTAGAATAAAAAGTTCCAAAGATAGATAGCACTTATTCGAAACCGTAAAAACATTCATAATGTTACAAAAGGTTTGTCACATTTGATCAATTTAATGCATCCTTGCTGAATAAAGGTATTAGTTTCTTTTAAAAATAAATCTTACCGACCTGAAACCTTTGAATGGCAGCATATATATTGGACTGTATAAATTGCATATTATTATATTTATAATTACAGTGGATACTGTAATGAGGCTAAAAAAGTAAGAGGGATTTGATGTCATTCGAAAAGGAAAATGATTTTAGACATGGAGTTAGTTTTTATTTTTTTATTAGATTATGAACCCAAACTTTTTTTTTCTTTTAAATAATGTGCACTGCTTGTACACAATCAGATAAATAACATGTATTTAAGAAAGAAGTAAGGGTAACTTTTCATTCCATATTGACTTTTAGAGATTTTGCAACAAATCAAATGCACATTTTTACTTTCTCCCTACAGAACATTCAATGTCCAATCGAATGCCTGAGACCAGACCTCTTAGCAGATGCTCAGAGCCCTCTAGAATAAATGTGCTTTGCCCAGTAAATCAGTTTTGCCCAGTAATGGAGAGGACAGGGCCCCCAGAGACTGTATTTAGCTCCCTTAGTGCCTCTTTGTCCTTATCTTCACTCACACTGCAAACTCTGTCCTGCTGCTTCCACCTGTGACATCACACCCAGAGACAAAACTTCTCTCTTTTGATTGGTCGAGTCAGCTGCCAGTCTCCCTCTGCATAGTGGATGGAAGGACGCCATCCATCTACACCGAGATTCCACTGATTTGAAGCTTGGCTGTTGACATCATTTCCACATCCTCTGGAAACTCAAATCAGTGGAACTTCAGCAGAGAATCAACACATTTTGCCTTTGTGTTTTTCAGTATTATTGCTTATTGTCTGATTGTTTTTTAAATGATTTTGTGACTTTTTGTGCATTTTTGTCAGTGATCTAAACGTTTATTAGTGTTCTTTTCTAAAACAAGCACTGTCTTACAATGAAAACCTTTGTGCCTTGTAGGCATCCTTTTTGTATGATGTAATATTCACCCCTCCCTAATCTGATTGGCTGGTTGATCTGTGGCCTTTGTGTTCATCAGGAGACAAAGGAGAGCACTGTGTTAATGAAGAAGTTAACTTTTTTTTTCTTTTATTTATCCCTTTTATGTACGTGTTTTGATGGAATGCAGATTATGGGTGTATACTGTTTTTATGTTTATGTTTTAGGTGCCAAAGTCTTAACTACTGTGGACAAAAATACTTTTTAATAAAAAATTTTTTTTTAGAAGTTTGTGATTCAAAGCCTTTTTGTCAGAAGCTCCCATGGCACTAAAGCAGCATTCAGCTGGTGTGTTGTTGTTATTTTCTAGTGGTTTTAATGAGGCTAACAGATATCAGCATGCAAAGTTTTTGTAAAATGTGTTACTGGAAAAGTCTGCTTGTAATATCAAAGCAAGTGGCATTAAAGAAATATAACACATCCAATGATAATTTAAAACTCAAATGTCCAGATACATTTCCAGCCACTATATTTTAGTAACATACTTAAAATACTTATAGTTGTGTATGCATATTAAGCTATGATATGTCACTTGTAGGATGATTTCCTTATTACTTTCTTTGAGCATCCAGACCCAGTAATGTTGAATCAACCGTTAGCATGGTTTTGGGGGCGGGGCTATCTGATTATCTGACCAATGAGAGATTGTTTAGGAAACCTGTTTGAAATGAAAGCCAATTACATGGATATATGTAATATGGATGCAGCAGCAGATTCATACAGCTTGTTACGCTGGACCGTCTACTGCATTGGTTCTCAACTAGGAGGGCTTTTAATATAAAACAAATCATTTTTTTAAAATAATCTAAAACAACTAAAAGATGAAAACTGACTTTGATCATATTTCTTTATTCGTTTTATTTAAGAACCAGGTTTCTCAGTGTTTAAAAACTTTGATATAATAAGGAATTTTTAAAGTGAGATTTCTAGACTTATATATAATCTTAAAAATGGGATGACTTATAATGTAATTTTAAAAACTCTGTACTTTCTATTATGAATATACATTTTTCTAGTTATGTCAAGCTCTAAAATATTTGACTTAATTATTTTAATTAAATATGTTTTACTTAATTAGTTTAATATATTGACACTTTCAGTAAATTAAAAAGCCTCTTTGTCATTACAGCAGAAGTACCAGAAATATGTTACCCTACATATGGGGCCTTTGAATATTGTCTTGGACAATGTGGGGCCTTGAAGTCAAAAGATTGAGAACCACTAATCTACTACTGGGTGACCATGTTTGATTTGATCCAGTCCCAGTTACCAGCACAAACTAAGAAAATGATGCCCAAATATGATACAGGTCAGATTAATGATTCATTAGTCATTTATATAATCACTCAGAATAGTTTTTTATGCTATTTTACATTAATAACCACAAATATAATCATCACATAATCAAATGTACCATTAAACTTATCTGACCCTTTCACTCTACATCCTGGCTCTTCTTGAGAACTGCACATTTTTAGGATTCCAGTTTTATTTTGAGCAGAAAGCACAGTACTTAATCTATAGGAGAGGTTTAATCCTGATTGACACAAAATGATGTTGTTTTTAGTTTTCCACAGCAGAGGGCAGTATTGCTCTTTACTCATTTTAAGACTGCCATCTCATCCTACATCCTGTCATGGTTCTCCAGTGTGTTTGTTTGTATTGGACATATTCAATGAACCTGTTGCATTCACAGCAGTGTCAACCACATCTGATTGTCTTTAACGGAAACATGTGATTACTTAAGCCACCATTAAAATGTGCATTGATCAAATATTTCTTTACAAGGTTTCAGAGAGTGATTAAACACCACATTTAGACTCATTTTCATTTGTTTGAAATAACGTCTACCATTCGTTCTGAATTCATTTGACTTGAAAGAAATCTATAATCTTGGGCTGTAATGAGGGATCTGCAGGTTCACTGAATTTTAAGAGTGTTGTTTGAAGCCACAGAGCGTTTGTGATACTTGAAGAGCTTGTAAAAGAAGTGAAATGATCATTTCCATTGTGTTGTTGGAGATTACATCTCTCCATCGCCAATACTCTCATCCATCTCTAGGAATGGGATTGATTAGTCTGCATATCCCAGCTTGTCCATCAATTAATTTATATGCCATTTGTGTGTATGACCAACACATCTCTATTAATCTTTCCTAGCGCTCTCAATGTTTTCCTGGACTCTTGCTTTCAAGTATGGAAGTGATCAATGGCCCATGGTTTTGTGTAAAAACTGTTGAGATTTATGAGTGCAGTGGTCAAAGTGATGAATGCTCCGGCTCTGCTCTATGCGCACGCTCTTGTGGGTCCATGTGATTGATACATAAATGATTCTAATCAATATTAGCTCTAAAAAGAACCGAATGGTTAGTAGAAGCTGGTGTTTTGAGTGTCTCTGTTAGTGTGATTTAACCATCTGATGCATACAGCATGCCATTTTGAACCATTTAAGGTATGATGGGTGATGATGATCTTTTATCCTTTCTTATAATCCTATATGACTGACTTCTTTATATGTCATTCTGCTTTTAATTTATGACAACATAAATTTAAAATGGTTGACAGAAGTGGTGACAAACCAACTACCTCTGGATTATTTAACTCTTTTGCACTGGACATATGTGACATAATATTAATTATTAATTAATATATGTATTATATTATTATTATTTGAAAAACATGATAACATTATATCAAAACAAAATATTTGTTTATTTATTATTCAATAATTAAGGCTTCAGAGGGTTGTTTGCCAAACAGAAGTGTGCTACATCATTTTGAATGAGCAGTTTAAGTCTACTTCATCTTCAAATTATTTTTTCATTCTCTCAATGATAAAAAGGGTTACATGGTCTATGATGGGAGCTGGTCTCTGTACATCAATATGACAACAACACTGGTGTCTCAGAGACGCAACTGAGGTTGTAGACCCCCCTATACCCCCTTGCGTCTGACTGTAACAGGTCTTGATAGATTACTCACACGACTCTTTGCCTGCTGGCCTGTTATTCGAGCCCTGTGAGGCGGTCTCGCCCTCTGGCTGGTGATTTACTGTCTTATGTCTCTGTAAATCAATCTGTGGCGAGTCCGTGGGCCTTTCTCTCTACCCTGCCGTGACGCACTGAGCTACTTAATGTCAGATGCTCTATGATGTATGGAGGGTCAAATATTTGATTTGGCAAAGCTCTCAGTAGAAGGAAATTCCTCCACTGTCTTTGGTAGGAGTTTAACAAATTGGTTATTATTTTGTGTAGTTGATCAAAGAAAGATAGTCTGAACTGCTAAAGGTGTAGAATCTCATTGCTATTTGGTTTTATCAAAATCTAGTTCTATTCTGAAGGGGTTGTGGAAAGCAGGGGAAAAACTGGACCAAAGTGCAAATAATAAAATGCAACTATATAATCATGTTTAATTAGGATTTATAACAACAACAATATCATCTTGAACATCATTTTACTTTTATTATTTCTTAGAAAAACAGTTTTAAAAGTATTGCATATTAACATTTTGTAAAAAAAATTGTTCACCAAATTAAAGTCATGTGGTGCAACCAATAAAATCCATGTGGATTTTAAATTAGATTTAAAAAGGTTTGAACACTCTTATTAGCCACAGATATTTCACTAAGCTAAATGCAAATAATAAAAAGCAGCTACCTGTATATAATCATGTTTAATTAGGATTTATAAAAACATAAACAACAATATGTTATTATTTTGAAAACAATTTTGCTTTTATTATTATAATCAAAACACACACACACACACACACACACAGTTAAGGCAGTGATTAACATTTTAGTGGTCCTTTCTTAAATGGCTGTATAGCATTTACTTTATGGCTCTACTGCAAAATTCTTAGATTAAAACAATCGTACATAGCCTCTTCCATCTTATGCGGGGTCTAAGGGCCAAAGTCTGGCTGCTTTTCTCTTTCTTTTTTACCCCAGCAGGCCCATATTCTGAGATTTATGCAGCAGAATATGGACTGATAACCCTTCATCTGTTCACCGTGTGAATTATTCTCTGCTCTCACTATCTGTCTCACCCTACACAGCCAGGATTCATATGGCTGCATGGCAGAATTTGTGTCCTTCACAGCAACATGGCCAGCAGCTAAGATTGTATGTGTATGTGTGTGGCCTGCCTGCCTAAATGTGTCAGTTGGTCTCTCTCGACTTTCCATTCTCCCCAGATTGCAGCACAGACTGAGACGTTAACGTATTCATGCCACATTTTCATTCCTCCCTTCAGAAGTGTCGTGAAACAGGGTATTTAGACGTTATCTGAAGGAGTTTCATCTCTGCAATGAAACAAAATCAAGAAAATTGATCTTTTGGCTTGTAACGGATTACTTTGTACGTTTTTGTGCTTTTAATGACCTGTCATGAAAAGGAAAATGTCTTCTTTCCGTCTCTTTCTCTCTGGGTTTGGTTATTGTGCTGATTTGGTGGATTAACCCACTGACTCGATCTTCCCTTAGCAGACAGGCAGGAAATTAAAGGGGTGGTTGACTGTTTTTTTTCTAGGCTTGATTGTGTTTATGGGGTGCAGTCTAACATGTGTTAATGCTTCGTTTTAAAAAGAAAACACATTATTTTTCACATAATTTACCTTTATTCTACACCGCTCTGTCCCTTCTCCCATAAACGCGCTGATCATTTCCTGCTTTTATGAAGCCCCTCCCTCAGAAATACGTGATGGGCTCAGATTGGTTAGCTCGCCCAGTGTGTTGTGATTCGCTAAACCGCCTCTAGTGCGCGTCTAAACGTCCCACCCCTCAGCTCAGCGGCGTGTGCTCTGGTTGTATTGTAAACAATGGCATCATCTATATTGCTTATCAGTTTGAGCCCGCAGAGGATAATAGTGAAGAGGATCGCGCAGAACCTGTGCATACTTGTGCAAAAGTATTGTTGTCTCATACTTTTAGATACGCTGTTATTTGTAAATGCTACTGCTTCTGTTAGCTTTTAATATACGGTTTTATTTAAAGCTGATTAAAGGTTTAATACAGTACGGCAACCGCATGCATGTATAACGCTTCTCATAGCTATGTGAAAATAAGTGTATAATTGGAACAGTTCATTGTTGGAGCTGAGCTGAAAGAGCGAGAGAGAGAGAGAGAAATACAGAGCGTGTGTAGAGCAGGGAAAGCGAGGAACAGTATTGAGAACCGCTGCTTTTTGAACATTGATTTTGAAACTTGTGAATCCATTAGAATCGTTAGAAGACAGAATCGCGATTCACATATGAACAGACTTACGATACGCTGTTATTTTTATATTCAATTGTATCTGTTATGTTATAATTTACAATATTATTTAATGCTGATTAAAGGTTTAATACAGTACGGCAACTGCACACGCGTCCATGTATAACGCTTCTCATAGCTACGTGAAAATAAGTGTATAAATGGAACAGTTCATTGTTGGAGCTGAATGAGAGAGAGAGAGATGCAGAGCGTGTACAGAGCAGAGCGACGCGAGGAACAGTATTAAGAACCGCTGCCTTAGAACATTGATTCTGAAACTTGTGAATCCATTAGAATCGTTAGAAGACAGAATC
>NW_015657838.1:387273-388519 GCF_001515625.1 Sinocyclocheilus rhinocerous | reverse complement strand
TACCAGTCGTTTTTGTAGGCATTAAACTGCCAGAATTTTAAAAGACGATATCTCCGTTTGCATTGAAGTTTCAGCGCCGCAACTTTGCAGATATTGTTTATGCTCAAACAGCAACATTACACACTAACTAACGTTAAAAAAGTGAAATCGCAATCAACCACCCCTTTAAAACAGAATCATGTCTTTTCTAAATTTTCAACTTCAGCTGACCCCAGATCAGTAGCGCTGCACTCGGACTGTGAACTGAGTACAGCAGAGAATCAGAAACCTTTTCTTTTCCCTAGTGTCCACCCAAAGCCTTAATCTGAAACCTAACATCAAAGACACACAAGAACTCATGTCCTCCCTCAATAAGACAGCAAACTCAAAAGAAAACCCCTCTGTTTGACTTCACATACTTCAACAGCTCCAGCTACTGGATTATAACATTCATTTATACTTTAATGGTTCATCTTTCCCCCATGCGACATAATAGTTTTTTTCCATGTCATTTATTTTGTTACCGTTAGGTTTTCAGACAGTTTCGGTTCCACGTGAGTCACGCTGTATTTGTTTAATTTGGGATGACAAATGCCAAGTTACTTTTTAATTACACGTATGAATCGCTGTGTTATTAAAAAAAAAAAAATTAGTTCCCAGATTAAGGGTAGGCTATAATGAGCATTATTAGCCGGTTTCATTACTGAAATCCAATCTCGCTTTGGCCAGTGGGGGGAAAAAACCTTCCAGCAGAGAATAACGCACTCAGTCTGAAAGCAGTTTGATGTCTCTGCTGCAATCTTTCTGCCTCTAGTCTACACATAATGCCTTTGGAATGTCAAGCTCTTTTTGAACATAAATTAGCATTTAGACAAACCATCAGCCCCAAACAGAGCAGTTTCACTGGTTAACTTGCATCTAAATGGCTGTTTGGCTCCATTGTGGACTCTGGTATAAGGCAGGCTGTTAGTTGATGAATTCGGGTTTAATTCAGTGCAGGCGACGGTGCACAGGCTTGCGGGCGCCGTTTGTTTTTCCAGCGCTGACATTCATCTCCCTCCTACCTCCGCTCTTCTCCACCTCCTCGCCGCATACTGACATCCGTCTCCTTTATGTACGAGGCATCTGACATTTCTAATGTCATGCATAATCTTGACAAACAATCTTTTTCGATGCATGGAAATAACCGGCTGAAACAAATGGGAGGGCTTGCTGTTTCTTCAACTGTGGCGTATTAGTTCAAACTGAGACGGCTACGATGATAATA
>NW_015657838.1:374687-386916 GCF_001515625.1 Sinocyclocheilus rhinocerous | reverse complement strand
TCGGTTCCACGTGAGTCACGCTGTATTTGTTTAATTTGGGATGACAAATGCCAAGTTACTTTTTAATTACATGTATGAATCGTTGTGTTATTAAAAAAACAAATTCGTTCCCAGATTAAGGGTATAATGAGAATTATTAGCCGGTTTCATTACCGAAATCCAATCTCGCTTTGGCCAGTGGGGGAAAATAACCTTCCAGCAGAGAATAACGCAGTCGGTCTGAAAGCAGTTTGATGTCTCTGCTGCAATCTTTCTGCCTCTAGTCTACACATAATGCCTTTGGAATGTCAAGCTCTTTTTGAACATAAATTAGCATTTAGACAAACCATCAGCCCCAAACAGAGCAGTTTCACTGGTTAACTTGCATCTAAATGGCTGTTTGGCTCCATTGTGGACTCTGGTATAAGGCAGGCTGTTAGTTGATGAATTCGGGTTTAATTCAGTGCGGGGACGATGCACAGGCTTGCGGGCGCCGTTTGTTTTTCCAGCGCTGACATTCATCTCCCTCCTACCTCCGCTCTTCTCCACCTCCTCGCCGCATACTGACATCCGTCTCCTTTATGTACGAGGCATCTGACATTTCTAATGTCATGCATAATCTTGACAAACAATCTTTTTCGATGCATGGAAATAACCGGCTGAAACAAATGGGAGGGCTTGCTGTTTCTTCAACTGTGGCGTATTAGTTAAAACTGAGACGGCTACGATGATAATACCATCACTAAATGGTTCAACTTTACAGGGATGAATGATTATGCCCGTGTTTTCCGCCCCCGCTCGCACCCATCTGAAGGAACGTGGCGTACTGCTGTTTGGATTTCATTACGCAGTTTTAATTTTGCTTGGCTCATTCCTTAAACTTACAGAGGAACGAACAAAGACAAGTAATTAAAGCTAACAGGGCGAATCTAGTCACTATTCAGCTCAACTTTAATACACTGAAGAGTAAATAATTAGAGCATGATATTAAAAATGGAAAGATAAAAGTGTCTGTCATGCTCAGAGATGTGTTTAAAGACAGATAGAATGGAGGAGGGGTACAGGTAAGCTCGATGAGGCTGTGAAACTATTAGCTGATAAGATTTAATTGTTTTCTATGCTTTCTGTCTATGGCTAAATATAGCCAATTTTGTAAGAGTGATTTTCTTTAGAATATTGTACTTGACATTGAAGGGGGAAAAACAAGTAAACATAGCCTACTGCATAATTCTCTTTTATAAGGAAGGGGGGGAAGTCTATCAAATCAGTCATGTGGTGCAACCAACATGCAGAAAAATTGTCAAAGAGAGACGACTTGTCTCTTAAAATATCAGATAATTTGAGCTTTTTATGGCAAGGCAAGTTTAGGACCTGAACTTCAGGTTGTCATGGTATGACTCCCCAAAACTGTAGACCTAATGACATTTCTAAAGCATACTGTATATTGGGTAATTGTGTTTTGCAAGGAAAGTTTGTCTACTATAACTCTACTAAACTCTCTTGCACGGCCCAAATCCTTGCTGAAGGTGATCCATACAAATTTAATGGTGGCTGTATCCTGTAATGACTGCATGGTCGACCATCTGTACGATTCATTTCACACTTTCATATTGGACTGGTGAGGTTGGGGTCTCTTAATGGAATTTGAGATGACTGTGAAGGCTTCAGTAAACAACCATTCTTGAACCCAAACACCTCTGACCCTCTGTCACTGATGTTAGGCTCTCCAGACAGGGGTCAAGAGCTACAGACACTCTTGAACTTTAACAGAGAACTCTCAACATCCCATAGGAGGATGGAAAGTTTCTCTGAGAAATAGCTGAAAGTGAAACAGCAGCAATACAGGGTTTTGTGAAACTTTAAAATATTTTCATGCAAGAAAAGAAATGTAGATGCTTATTTGCAGCAATCACCTTGGAAAACTTTACGTATGCACTTACCATACTTTTCTACATGGGTAAATTAGTACATGTTAAGTTTGTTGAGACCATGCTGCGATTGAAATGGGTTTGAACTATATTAGCTATACAGTTACTTAATCTGTCAGATGTCTCACTTCCCTGATTGCTTTTTAATGCTGGTTTCTTATTCGAGAATTCATTACACCATGTTTTTGATCCAAAAATAATGGATCTGGATAAATTAAGTTGACACAGCATCACGCTTAGTTAAGAATTGACATTCACATAGAAGAGTCAGTGATGCAATTTTTTTTATCATATCTAATAATTAAATAATTTGGGGCAGTCATGGCCTAATGGTTAGAGAGTCGGACTTGTAACCAGAAGGTTCTGGGTTCAAGTCTCAGGTCTGGCAGGAATTGTCGGTGGGGGGAGTGAATAACCAGCACTCTCTTCCACCCTCAATACCATGACTGAGATGAGACCCTTGAGCAAGGCACCGATCCCCCAACTGCTCCCCGGGCGCTGCAGCAATATGGCTGCCCACTGCTCCTGGTGTGTGTGTGTGTGCACTTGGATGGGTTAAATGCAGAACACAAATTCCGAGTATGGGTCGCCACACGTCACTTCACTTAAAAAATACATTAAAAATGCAGTTCATACAAACAATGCCTTGAATACATATTTTCTATGATGAGCATGCTTGTAATTTCTGATTTTTTTTTTTTTTGGTGCTTAATGTTAAAAATACAACTGTCCTGATATCATAACGAGGGAAAAAGTCATATTAGTAGTTTACCATAATCATTTAATATTATATTTTTGGAAAAATAGTATTTTAACAACTTTAACAACAAAATCAAAGTCATGTGGTATGACTAACACAATCATTTGGTGCAATCAACATACAGAAGAAACATAAAACAAGAATTGATATCAGAGAGATCATCAAAATATCAAATGCATGCTGATTTGAAAAATAAATGCATCAGATACACCTTTAGGATCTTATATTAACTTGCTCCATGGATTTCCTCAAGGCTTTGATGAAGCCTCACTTGTGGGAGTGATGAACCTTCACTCAGAAGTCTAGCTGCCACTCATTCTTATCTAAAGATAAAGACTCACCCCTGCACCCTGATCTACCCATACTCTTCTTCACCAAGGAGAGAGCCATATTTAAGTGGTTTTAAGAGCGTAACAAACTGAATAAGCTCTTCTCCTTGAATGGGAGTCAGAGGAGTTAGGCACCGTCTAGTCTTGACATGCCCGTGGAGACCGAGCTCTGTGGCAGCGCAGTGGTTGACACAGTCTGCCTTAAAGCCTCTAGCTCAGCTTGTCACTCACTCTGATGCTCTGCACAGGCCAATAATTACTTTTCCAATCATAGCAGCCCAGCATCAGACCAGAGGGACCCTCAGTCAGAAACACAGCACTCAACACATCTCTTTTACTCTTTACTTCCTGTCTCTCTCTCTCTTTATTCTCATATTGCATTTCAGTGCGTCTCTCGCATTCAGAAGAACATGTTCACTGGTGAAAAGACCAACTTAATGATGATTTTTGGTAGAGCCCGACCGATATGGGTTTTTTGGGGCCGATACCGATACCGATATTAGGGAGTTAAAAAAAGGTTGATATCGATATATCGGCCGATATTCTTTGTGTATATTATAGTACAATACCAGTCAAAAGTTTGGACACTTTTCCATTAACGTGTACGTTTCCTTGGAACTGGAATCATGGCGGAATTTCATGTGAAGTCCACTTCGCGGGGCACTTACGGTCAAATAAGACGACGCTTGAATGCTGCTGCCTGAACAAGAGCCCTCCTTACTGAAGTGAAAGTGTTGACTGGTGTCACTATCTCGCGAACGCACCGGCGGATCTCCACCAAATTCGGGGGATCCCTTCTGCTCAAGGACCCCTCGATTACACTCCATTGGCGTTCGAGAGGGTTCCTCGAGCTGAAGGGATCCCTCGAATTTGGTGCGGATTCGCCGCACCATTGGATATATCGGCGACAGGCTCATATCGGCCGATAATATCGGCAAAACGATATATCGGTCGGGCTCTAATTTTTGGTACTGGCAGTCCAACATCAATGAGACTTTTCACTGTTTGTATTACTATGCTTGTCCCTGTTTGTTTCAGACCAGAGGTGTATAGTAATTACAAATCTTTTGTTAGTATACTTAAGTACAGTTTTGGAACATTCTTTAGTCAAGTATAAATACTTTTGTTGACTTAAAGAGACAATTTATATTTTTACTCCAATACATTTTTTTCAGATCTTTTAGTTACATTTGCAAAGTGCAAAACATAATGGGAAGAAAAGCTTTGCAGATTGGTCATAACAATTATCACAAATTAATCTTTTGATCTACTTGGTTCCTTGGTTCCTGTCAAAATGGTTCACAGAGAGGTCTGGATGATTAATTTAGTAAATGACGAATCAAGAACGCAGCGCCTGAAAATAGGCTAACTTCCCTCAACATAACCAACGTGACCACCTGCTTGCACAGGGACCGTGCTGGGGACTATTTTCAGGCGCTGCGTAATATCATTGCGCCTGCTGCACCCATGGTACGGCAGCAAAGTTCCTTGATAGCCATATCAGCCTAGAAAATCTCAACTTTTCATTTTCCGTCGGTCTTAGTTCATGATGTAACTACAGAAGAGTCAAGTTTTAAATAGGAAAAATATAGAAACTCTTTGGTCATTTTTGAGCGAGATGCTAACGGTCTAATCAGATTCAATGATCTATGCTAAGCTGCAACTAAAAGTGCTACCGCCAGACCCGGAGATCGGCTAAATGGATTCGAAAATGGTAAAACTCAACTGTTTAACTCTAGGGGAGTTGGAAAATGAGCCTATTTTAAAAAAAATTGTGTTCCTTTAAGACTCTGCCTGTGGATCCAACAGGATGTCATATGATTCATTTGCATCTAGCCAAAAACTGTGATAGGCTATATTTGACAGTACTATTAACACAAGTGAAGAAAGATATTGTATTATCTGAGAATAAAATGACCTACTTGATTAAGTATTTTAAGTATTTCAAATACAAAACATTGTCTCTCAAAGTAATTAAATTGCATTTGACTTTTTCCCCAGCAAAATACAAATTACAAAGTACTCAAAAGTAATTAAATATGTATTTTAAATACATTTAATTAAAACACTGCCCATCTCTGCCAACACTCATCACACTTCACATTATATCACATACAACAAAGTACCAAAACGTACCATGGTGTTTTGACATGAAGAATAAGCTACGTCATGGTAGGCCTATGAATTCCAGCATCGTGCTATTACCATCTATTACCTATATGGCACCTATGACACTCAGTCTGTCATTATATAATGCAGTTATATATTTTTTATATATTTTGCACCTTATATTATTGCCAAATATTTACAGTGACACCTCAGTTTATGTACCTTTACTTTTACTTAAGACCGACAATTATATTATAAGTACAACACTGTTCCAGACAGACTCTCATTCTCTGCATTAGTGCTTGGGATTTTTCATTGATTGTTTACGTTCTCCAGTAGTGCGTCATTCACTCTCAACCGATTCGTTCAAAACACTGATTCATTCAGGAACGAATCACTACTGCTGTCTATTGCACGGAGACGCCACGCCGACGGTTGATTATGCATTGGTTTTATTTGGGACTATTTTCATTAGCCGGGCAAAATAGACGATGTAGCTGATATACTTGTGTCCAAATTGTAAGTTACTCAATATTAACTTGTTTATTGACAGCATATTTATAATCAATATCACTCGCAATCTTGCTGCTGGTCAGCATGTCTGTGTTTCAACTGTATGGCTTATTTAGCTTGTCCATATCAACAGCATACATCAAAATAAGATGTACCTCAATGAGGATTCTGAGATGTTTATTCTGTCCTAAAAGAGGTATTCAGGTAGGTCTACATATATTTTCTCTAGGTCTCAAATGCGAAAACAAATTAGATATATAGATACATGACATGTAGTTTCTCACTAAAGCATATCCATTTGTTGCTGACTACATGTGTGCAAATGTGTTTATCGCCATGCTACGTATTTATTATTGTGCAATTTTAGCAGCACATATTGATTTGTTGCTGCTTATATACTGGCTTGTGGAAGTGAAAATAGAATTGTGTCAGAAACTAAAAGGAAGAAGCCAGCCGTGTGAATATGTCTCTAAATTTAAGCTACTGTGCCAGCAGAAAAGGATGTGTGTGTGTGTGTGTGTCTGAAGATTACTTTTTGCTGATGTGCTGCCTTTCAAACGCGAGGCTTGTGTATGACATACATTTCGGCTTACTGTGGTATAGAAGCGATTAGAGGAGCAAACTGTCCTGAAAATACTCTGTCTGAAAATAACTTACTCTTTTCCCACTATTCTGCTCCTCACACACACACACACACATGTAGTCACACCTCAACAGTTGGAAAAAGGGTTAGCGCCATAAAATGTGACACTGTTTTACTTGCGGTTAATGCTGGTCACCAGGGAAGAAATGCTGTGAGCTGGGGAAACCTCCCGTGTGCTTCTGAAGTGTCTGTCTTTAATGACTTCACCAGCTCACTGAGCTCAGGTTAAAGGCTTCACCGTGACTGAATCGTGCTTTATATATGATACTTCAGCTCAGAGATGTTTTGCATAAGAATTCAGCTTACGAAAAGTAGAGTCTGGCATTCATTTTCATTGTAATTGACCTACAATAATGTACAGTATTTGAAAAATAATGTGTTTTTTGAACATTAAAGCATGTCAACATATTCTGTTACACCAAATACACAAAATTATGATCTTTAAAATAGCATCATATGACCCCTTTAAAGAGGAAGCTCTCAGAAGCTCCCAAACAAATTAGATTTATGGATTTATACAGGCCAAAAATTCAATTTGTAAACAGTTTTTAAACTAATCTTTGTCAAGCTTTTGCAAAATATGATAAATTACAAAGATTCTTGAGCCTTGATCACAGTTCAGGGGTCAACATTTTTTTTCTGTGTTCTCTGTCGAGCCAGTAGTTCAGATTCTTGCTTGCCCTGTCAACATTTTCATTGGCCCCACCACAAAAAAATTTACTTATTGCTATAGCAATATATTTTTATATATACCAAAATTATTTATTTTTTTCATTACATGTTAGGATTTTCGTGCACTTAAATTTTTTGTTTTTCATAATTCAAAAATAGCTACAAGCTATAGTGTTTTTATCTTATATTGCACTCTTTTTAATATCCATCACATCCTGCTCTTTGTTTTCTAATTCATGCATATTTGTATATCACTCTAAAGTCTTAACTTCAAGCAGTCTTGCAGTGCATGTATATATTAACATACTGTGAAGTATAAGATATAGCAAACACGTCTATTATCACTTTATATTGTCGTTATGATATATTTTTCATATATATACAGCATATATGTTGCCCATATTTAGTGCAAACTATATTTGGCCTGATTTAAAACCTGTAACCTGTGATTAAGAGCTGTTAATCAACTGAAATATAAAGACGGCATTTACATATATATCCACTAAAAACAAAGAAACAAACAAATAAATAAACAAATGTAAGAGTCAGAAAATGTTAATGTTAAACTAAATTATCACTGTTTTTGGTGCAAGAAACCCTGACTTGCATTGCAAGTGGACCTCAGTGGGAAAAAAAAAAAATCCATGATGGTATGCATGATATGATTTCTTCAAAGATTGAAATAGAAGTGACACATCTGTAGTATCACATCATAAATCTTAAATATTGTAACTCACCCAGGTAAAACTTACCGTCTTGTCAGATCAAAATAACTTCCTCCTTTTTTTGTAATTATACTTAAAGGTTAAACATGAAATGCTAATTAACCTTCTTATGGTTATGATGATAGTCTCAGGAGAGTGATTGTGGTTTAAAAGGTTCTTAGCACAAAGTGTGTTCAGACTGGTAATGTCAGGATTAACTAAAGTTCATTAACATGGTCATCACCTCTCTGACAGTTCCAGGATCAGTTCTCACGCACATACTGTATGAGGCCCCTCCTCTACCATTTAGCCCTTTAAGGGCTCAAGAGAAAAAGATACAAGCAGAAGAGCTAATTTTGCTGACTGTGGTTGTTCAATGCAGATGTCAGGCCCTGGGTTCCAAGTTATCGATGGTGGTTCATTAGTAATTTGGTGAGAGTGCCTGCAATTGCTGACTGTCCATAACAAGGACAACTCCCTTTGAACATATCCATAATGATAGAGAGATTGGGGTTGGACCTCATGGTTCTTGTGACTGACAGACCATAGCTTGCATTGCACAGGACATGCAGACTGCAGACAATTTGTAGTAAAGCCATGTACTGACCAGAGAGATTTTTTAGCTTAAAGGCAAAGTGTGTAACTTCTCAATTGTTTAAAACCCCCTGTTTTATATCTCAGCTATTCAGATGCCATTGGTAAACCATTGGTAGGTTGATTTAGTGTAAAGACTGCAAGTTCATTTACATGCACAGTTATAATTGAGCTATAGTCTTCATTACTCTGTCCAAGTGTACTTGGCACAATTCTTAATTGAGTATTTTGTCACCTTTGCCTTTCAGAAAAAAAGTGTGGAAGGCTGAGGCCAATTATTGTTAATTAATATGTACATCCGTTAAAGGAATATTCCTGATTTAATACAAGTCAAGATCAGTCAACAGCATTTATAGCATAATGTTAAGCAATTTCTTTTTAACTTTCTTTTTTTTTTTTTTAAGATAATTTCTGACTAATGTAATTTACTGAGGTTATTAATTTAGTCTGTTTAAACCCCGCCCCTTACTTGCAATCAAATGCAAGCGCGAACCAAATCCCCGCCCTACATTTTTTTTATTTTTGATAACTTTTCTGATGTTCACCACAATACAGAAGAAAAGACCTTTTGCTACTTCCATTTCATTGTGACTTTTTGGCATATTTTTAAAATTGTTTTTACAATTCCATTTGTTGTAATCTGAAATCAAGATACCTTGTGCACAGTAAGTGTGTGTGTGTGTGTGTGTGTGTGTGAAAGAGATCATTGTAAAATATTTAAAACCCAGTGAAATATTTAAGCGTTTTACTTTAACAAAAACATGTTGAGAGACACCCAGACACATCTGTTCACTGCCGCAGGAGCTCCCACTAGAATCTTGAGCACAGAACGTCTGAAAAATGTGCCAGACAAGGTTAACGCACAGCACATGACCAACGTGCCCCTCAAGCCACGTATCCCCCACCTGAACTCCCAAACAACTTTGACGAGCGGGAAAGTGATGAGTCCTCGACTGAAACGATGGGAGAAGGTCTCAACAGTTCAGTAGATATCGCTGTGCATTTCCACGAGGCATGGAAGAGAATATCTAATTAATTCCATTGTGTATGATGCTGTGTATGAAGTTTAGATATTGAGGGTCATTGAACAAGCCCTATTTAACAACTGTTTCTCATTAGAGGCTCCAGGTGTTCAGATCAAACTCTAGATGATGCCTTTGGGAAAGTACTCACTGTGAAAACTTAAACAGTTCAGCTTGAAGATGCACCATTTACAGATAAATGCACCTAGTTTCCCATATTATTAATGCAGCAGTTCAAGATCGGGCACACGTATGCATATCTCAGGCCCTGGTGACAGGAAAAGCATCACGCATGCCAAAAACATCCCTCTAAAAGGGTCCTGTGCTCCATTTTCAATTGGATTTTGCTAATAGGCTGTATATGGGCCCCAGGGGAGCTTCAAATTGGCTTCGTAGTGTCTCTAGCTTTGTTCCCAATAATCAGCACCCATCTGGCCCGGAGAATAGGAGGCAAATACTCCCTAAATGCAGCCCTCCGCCTCTCTCCCTCCACCACCAGCTGCTCTGGGTCCCTTTAACGAGAGTGGAGAGAGCTGATCAGCAGTAACCACTGTACAGAGATGCACATCTCCCCCCATATGTGTTATACTGTTATAAAACACATTATCTGCTGTATTTGTGTCTACTGTGTGTGTGTGTGTGTGTGTGTGTGTGTGTGTGGAAGATGTTAGAGAATTAGAGAGCAAGAGCATGTGCCGAGGGAACCCTGGGTGGTGTTGTGGGCACTGTCCAATGAGCTGTGGAAATGGTAGATTATCAGAAAATGTAGCTTTTAGGGACTGTGTATGGCAGAATTTGGTGAAATTCAGAATATAAGTATTGGCTCCCTTTGATTCCATTAGTGTTGAATTTGAATTGAATTGGTAATGCCCCACAGAATGATGAATTTGAATGACAGGAAGAGGAATTTACTGAAATATGATTCAAGAAACTGGAAGTTAATTTATTAAATAGATGTGCTGCTCTCAACCTTCCATGAGGATGGTACTCCCCTAGTTATGCTTGGAGACTTCAACATCCACCTAGATAAACCTCAGGCTGCAGACTTCCACACTCTGTTTGCCTCTTTTGATCTCAAGAGAGTGTTAACTACAGCTACTCTCAAATCAGGCAACCAACTGGACCTTATTTACACACGACACTCCTCCACTGATCATGTACTGGCTACTTCACTGCACACCTCGGATCACTCCCTCCTCACTCTTAAAGGTGCGCTATCTGCTATGGTTTCATCTTCGCTTCCTCCCCCTAAACAGTTAGCATCTCTTGATGCTAACAGTGCTACTGATACTTTCTGCTCCACTCTTACATCTTGTTTAGACACTGTCTACCTCTTGTCTTCCAGGCCAGGCTGTACCACCCATTCTGCCCCTTGGCTGTCTGATGTTCTCCGCGAGCATCGTTCTAAGCTCAGGGCTGCTGAAAGGGTGTGGCGCAAATTTACATTTACATTTACATTTACATTTAGTCATTTAGCAGATGCTTTTATCCAAAGCGACTTACAAATGAGGACAATAAAAGCAGTCAAAACTAACAAAAGAGCAACAATATATAAGTGCAAATGACAAGTCTCGGTTAGCCTAACGCAGTACACATAGCAAGGTATTTAGGGTTGGGTATCGAAAACCGGTTCCATTTTAGAACCGGTTCCAAATTTCCAAGAACCGGGTATTCGATAAGACGCGTGCATTTCGATTCTGCTTAACGATTCCTGCGTTCGCATTTTAATGTGATTAAAAAATATTTAAGTGCATGCGATTTAAGTGCAGGAACGGAAAGAACTTGCGCCCTGTTTGCGTGCAGCGCACACGAAGCGCAAGCGCGAGCACAGAGAATAGAGGTCGCGGTACGGGTTCCCGGTTTGTGTCCGTTCTCGAACCGTTCCGTGTATTTCCACTGTAGAAAAGGTTGTTCCGGGCCGAAACTGACTTCTTTCATATTTGTCGACCAATATGCAGAAAACTACGTTAGTATATCATCATAAACACAGCCGTTTTTGTCTTACGTGAACGTAAACAGATGAGAAAGAAAACACACATGTACAGTATTTTTAGATCTGCGTGTGTTCGGTGTTAAAGAGACAGCAGCCTAATAAACGTGCTGCCTGTCATTAATGTTAATCAAAGAACAAAAGAAAATCATTCACTGATCTTGACTGAATATATTTAATAACTTGAATTGATTAATCTATATTTTATTTATGAAAAGAAAACTATGCAGTGTTTTTAAACTTTTAATTACAGTTTCTGTACCTGAAATTTTGTTCAGTTGTATTTATTTATGATATTGCTAATTGATTTGTTTGTTCCTATCTTATTACTGACTGTTTACTTGTCTTTAACACTTTAATATCTGAAATTTATATTAATCTAGTTGTTTTTGCTGTGGTATTTTTTTTTTAAAGCATAGGCAAAATTCCTCGTTTTGCTCGTGTTATTCAGCTGCAACAGAATGCTTTGTAAAAAGACAGAATAAATGTTTGACATCTAAATGTTTGACTTAATTTTTTTTATTGGATTTTTTATCTTATTGGAATCGAAACTAGGAATCGATAAGAATCGGAATCGATAAGCGGAATCGGAATCGATAAAATTCAAACGATACCCAACCCTAGGCGCAAATCAAAAAATACTACTGACCTTAATGTGTATCAGTCACTCCTCTCATCCTTCTCTGCTAATGTCTCCACTGCTAAAAGGACATAATATCATTACAAAATTAATATTTCGTCTAACTCTCGCATGCTCTATAAATCATTTTCCTCCCTCCTTTGTCCTCCTCCTCCAACAGCTGACGACTTTGCCATGTTCTTCATTAATAAAATTAAAACCATCAGTGCACAATTTTCCACACCACAATCTGTCAAGCACATCTTACCAGCAAACATACACTCGTTCACATCCTTCTCTTCGCTCTTTGAGGCAGAAGTCTCCAAACTTATCCTTTCTAATCATCCTACTACTTGTCCGCTTGATC
>NW_015657838.1:319990-370309 GCF_001515625.1 Sinocyclocheilus rhinocerous | reverse complement strand
TACCAATAGCTGCTCGCATAAAATTCAAGGCATTAATGTTTGCCTACAAAACCACCACTGGCTCTGCACCCCTTTACCTAAATTCATTACTTCAGACTTATGTGCCCTCTAGAAGCTTGCGTTCTGCAAGTGAACGGCGCTTTATTGTGCCATCCCAAAGAGGCACAAAATCACTTTCTCTGACTTTTAAATGAAATGTTCCCTCCTGGTGGAATGACCTGCCCAACTCAGTCCGTCTTCAAGAATCAGCTAAAAACGCATCTCTTCCATCTTTATTTGACCCTCTAACTGTAGCACTCTTTATTCTAATTCTATTCTTTATTTAAAAAAATGTTTTTTGCCCCTTTTAGACTTGCACTCTATTTATTTATTTACTAACTGCTTGTTTTCTTTAAAAAAAAAAACGCTCTTTTGTTGATTTTGATTGCTTCCATTGTCCTCATTTGTAAGTCGATAAAAGTGTCTGCTAAATGTCTAAATGTAAATGTAATTAAATTAAACATAAAATTCTGCAGGTGGCTGTTACGCTCTGGTAGTGTGAAGGAGACGTTGCGATGTAGATCAAAGAAAAGTCCTTTAATAAGGTAAATGTATCTAATACAGGCATACTAACCAACATAACATAAATGAGAACGGACCCCAACTAAGGGAAAACTCAGGGTATTTGTAGGGGAACCAACAAAGGAACTGAAGAGTTAATTAATCAAACACAGGTGAACAAAATGACAATCAGGATACTAAGTAAAACTAGGTTACAGGGGAACAGATTAAATGAAAACAATGAAAACCAGGACAAAAACAAAACATAACCCTAACAGTGGCCTTTTAAACATGCATTATGCTTGATTGTTTCTGAAAATACCCCATATGTGTGTGTACGATAACATTATGGGTAATTCATTCTAAAAAATTACATTTATCAATAAAAATTACATGTATAGCAGCTGAATTTCTTTGAATTTCATTCCATGTGAATTCTTCCTTCGGTCTATGTGTCAGTGTATGCTCACTGCTTACCTTAGCAATGCAACATTTTTTTAACAAAAATTCTCTGTAAAGTAATGTCTAGTGTATTTCGTGAATACATTTATGCCGCGTCTGTGATAAACACTCTTAAGAATAAAGGGTTTCATGAGTTGATGAAAAGCTAATAATGAACTCAATCTAATGTAAAATAAAAATAAAGGGGCTAGACAATTAGGGTTATAGACAATTAATTGAATAAAACTGAAATCGCAATACAAAATATAAATATTAACTTTTTATATTCAGCTTTAGACTTTTATAAATATTCCTTTCGATATATAGATGTAGCCTAGTTGTTATATGAGATGAAATGTCATATTACAGTTGAAATTGCGATCACAATATATGACAAAATAATTGCAATATAATTTTTTGGCCAAGTATGCAGCCATATATATAAAGAATTTTAAGATGAAAAAAAAGATGAAAGATGAAAACAAAAAAGTTTCCACTATAAATAACTTTTTGTTCGATGGAAAGGTTCTTATTTAATCATAGATGCCAATTATTAATCTTTATTTTTAAGAGTGAAGAGTCTGTCTAAAGGGCTGTTCACAGTGGTTTGGTGCTACAAAGCAACCAAAAGTCATTCATTTTCATTCAGAGTTGGTGATTTATCAACAACGCATATCAGAAAGTAAAAACATGTTGCTGGGCCTAAAATACCTACTGTTACTAAGATGTATTTTTTTTCTTCTTTTTCATATACCAGATTAAAATCATACTCATTAGTGTAGACTCCAAGACCTGAAACACTTTTGTTTAAATCATCATTTTAGGACAGAAAGACAAACAACAAACAACTAAATAAATAAAAAGTTTGTTAATACTTTGTCATGATAAAAAATGAATTAGTATGACAGTGTTACTCTGACTGATGTCAGGGCATGTCATTTTAGTCAGTAGCTATGTTTCCATCACCCTGTTTATATGCGCATTTTGAAGTATCTCATCAGAAACGAGTGATGGATGGGGGGGGGAATCCCTTAATTCACAAAAAAGTTTTTACGCTCACTTGACGTGGTTTTTGACTTGTGTGAAAGAGAGTTAATTCGAATAATAGGAGGTGGAAACACATTTGCCAGATAAATTCTGAAATAGCAAACATTAAACCCACATGACTAATCGGCTGTTTCCGTTGATGGTGTCTTTCCAATATGTATGGGGCTTGACGCTGTCGTTATGCTCTTGCTACTAGTGCCTTCATCAAAAAGACTTCATTTCTTTTTCTGTGCAGCATTCAGTTTGGCTATTTGGCTATAGCCGCCCTGCTAGTAAATTTATAACTTGCCCATTCGTAACTAATTGCAGCCCTGTCTCCATTTTCTATTCTTGCCTTGTTTTATTTACTGTTGGTAACCAACAGGTTACCACTACCACCGTCATTCGCTCAAACAACTTGATGGAAACGAACTTTGAAAAGATTCGCTTCACGTTTTATGGAAACCCAGCTAGTGAAAGTAACATTTTAGTTGATGAGAAATTCAAATGAAACCAAATATGCAAACATTTTATATATTGATTTAAACATTTATCAACATTTAGTAAAAACGTTTCATAATTTGATCTTTTGAAATCACGTTATAAAATGTTCACTGTTGTAGTACAGTGCTGTGAATTCTTTATTCTTTGGTTATTCATTGAAAGCATCAGTCACATCTGTACACACGTGTACAACTACAGCTACTTCATCACGTTACCTCTCTTTATTTTGTCCTGCGATTAGAAAGATGCGCTCTAATGTAACTGATGCATCTCTAAACTCTTCAGTTGAGAGGGTGTAAGGAACCTTTGATAGCGTGAGGCCACAAGTGGTGTTTACTTTCTGCCACCTCAGTCGCAACACTGCATCAAGCACACATAGAAAAGTCATGCATCAAATTATGCATAAAACTTCAAGCCCAGGGGGCCGAACTCTCTGGTACACAACAGAGCCCAAATTAATCTCTGTCATTACTAATGCAATCGCAGCCTCTTTGTTTAATAAACTGTTTGTCAGTGATTTATTGTTGGGTGACTGTAATTTGATTGCCAGAGGAACAGGGCAGATATGCATATGGCAGCCTGTTCAGATAAACAGAATTATTAGTGCCTGTTAGCACGAAGCAGACATCACAGTCACACCGTACCGCAAGCTCAGAGGAGGGATGCGGGGGGAGGGGGCAATTACCCCCAAATTACATAATCAGCCCCTGACGGATGATTCCTCTCGTCCGTTACAGCCCCCGCAGAATGCATCCACACAAACGCAATAATGTCAAGGAAATAGAGGAATGCCTAATGACTTTTGTTTTGTGCTTGTGTCGCTTCTGTCTCTCTTCTCGGGTTGATTTAAGCACTGAGGCTGTAAGGTCTCTGTCTGGACTCAGTTAATATAGTGAGGAATGATGATGACTTTTGTGCGTGCCTCTGGGAGGAAATGCCCAATCAAGCTGTGTTTTCTGCAGTCTTGCCAAACTTTAAGAGCACAGATGATGATCCAACAAGTGTCATCTTTGTCTCTCCATTTGAGATGTTAGGAGTAATGGTTATATAAGGATTTCTTAAAACCTGTCTGTAGCTCACTGGCAGTGGAGGTATGCCATTGGAGAACATGCCGCACAATACTTTAGGGATGTGAAAATGAAAAATGTAATCATCTACTCACTCTTAAGTTGTTCCAAATCTGTATGATTTTTTTTTTCTTCTGTGGAGTGGATTAAAAAAAGTTTTTAGTTTTTGGATTGAAGGTGCTGGAACACAATTGCAACCAAATTTAACCCTTGATTTATGATGATTAACATGTTTTTATCTATTTTTTTAAGATTAAAAAGGAATGAAAATTATCATTTATTTATTTTTTTTTTTTTTTAATGATTTTGAAAATAGTTTTCTTATTATTTCTAAGAAAATGCCATGATTTTGAAAATAGTTGTATTATTATTTCTAAGAAAATGCCAATATTTTTTCCATTTTATTTTTAAATTGAAGGTTCTGAAATGCTGTTGTATCCTGTATGTCGGCCATTTTGCCAATATTTCTTTTGATATATTCTTTTTTTCTAATGATACCGCAGATTCAAAAATCCATTTCACCAGTCTTAATATCTTCTAAATGTTGCATAATGAGTTTTAAATTACTGCTTACTTACTGTTCAAAAAAAAAAAAAAAAAGTGCCACTTCAGTCAAATGTGTGAATACAATTGCCATGTCTATGGTTGACACTGTGATAGCACATTAATTTAACTTAGTAAGAAACGAGGCTGGTTGAGCGTAACCTACTGTGTTCTCACTCTCCAGCACTAGATGGCACTGTGTAAAAAATGGGGTTACCCCTCAGGCCAGGCCTTCTGAATACTGTAATGAACCAGCAGTATAACACAATGACCTCCAGTTCCCTGTCTACTCTGTTGATCGAGCAACTCAAGTGTTAATTCGGATTTACTGGTGGAATTCTAATTTTGAGTTCGCAGGAGGTGCATTGACAAACCTTCGGATTGTGCATAAACACAACCCCACCTTCACTGTAATGCATTCTCCATCCGCAGCTGAAAAGAGAGTAATAAATAAACATTAAGCAAATAGTGTACAAATATAGGCGATACACAACCTAATTTCCATGTGTTGATACATTTCACGGATGGGTTATTTGAGGCATCGTTGGTTGGAGGTGAAATCCTGATGTGAATTTCACCTCAGTGATTATTAAACTCCCCTATTCTCTCAACACGATCTATGCACACATCTATGCTACTCATTTCTGATTAATAATGTGTGAATGGTACGTTAACTGTACCAACATGGACGAAGCTGGATTTTCCAATGTTTTCACCTGGTAGTACACTGAAGAAGAAGAAAATGGTGTAGGATTTACTTTTTACAATTTTCACTCAGAAGTTGCTAATAAATTTCACAAGTAATTACAAAGAAATGGCGAGTAACTCATTGAATTACAAATTAAATTTTGAAGTAGAAAGACTAATAGTATTTTCTTGATTTATTTCTTTATTTAAAAATAATAAATGTATAACTTGGAATACATTTCTTTTATAATAAACATGTTTTTAATTTCTTTTAATTAATTGTGATTTTTTTTTGCACTAAAATAATGAAATTCATGAAAATAATAATAGTACTATTAATATTATATTATTATTGTTATTATTATTATTATTATCTTTTTTTACATTAAAAGAATGAAATAAATTAAAATAATAATAATAGTAGAAATAATATATTTTTATTAACTTGAAAATAATTTTACTTTTATTATTTTCTTTAAAAAATATTTTACCAATAGGCTACTGCTTATTAATGTTTCAAAAACTTTTTTCATGTCATGTGATGAAACCAATAAAATCCATGTGATTTTTAAACTTTTTTTTTTTTACCTTTTTTTAATTTACACACTGATACACTGTTATTTGTCGCTGACCCACAGATTGATTATTCCTGTAGTTCTGACATTTGTAGCATGCTTTATGTGTGGAAGGACGTTGTTTGTGACCTTCCTGTATATGTCAACAGCCATGCACAGTGTAAGAACTCCTACGAGTGTAGATTTATAGGTTTAGAAGCAAAAAGAATTTCATCCTGACCGTATCTCTAACACTTATATCTGTCACCAGTGCGAACCAGCAACCGTGACCGAATCAATAGTTGTTTCATTGGGTTACACGCCAAAAGCTTTTGTAATCTTTGTTGGATCTATTAGAATTCTTGCACGTAATGCAGAATGTTTTCTGTCAAATACAGATCAATGACTTGTGGAAATACAACGCCACAGAGGACAGATACAATGACCGAAAATGACACGCAACACCGAACCCATTTCATTTTGAAAAACACTCCCAACACTAACCATTAGCAACACCTACGTACTGTCAGAATTATGACATAGCAGCTATTTTTTCCCTCCACAAATGATGATCGGTATGAACAATGGCACCTCCTGAGGGGGGAGATCACGTTAAAAGAGCATTGTATTGCAAGACTGAACTGAGGAAAGGATAAGCTCTGTCAAACCGATCTTCAACCAATTTCACATTTCATGTCTTTGATCCCCCCCGTCAGATGTTTAGGCAATTGAATTTGTGATTAATTGCATGAGGGTGGCACTGGGCTGGTAGCGGCATGTTTTCCCAGTCGAGCGGCTCCTCAGAAGCCCCCTGGGTGAAGATGTTTCCTGTCAAACCGCTCATTAAACAAGGAGAATCTACAGCAGTCTCTGCTCCCCCTGGAACAAGAGACAGCTGTTTGCTTAAGAAAAATAAAGCAATGCTTTGGACATGTGCGCCAATAATGTTCGAAAAGAGGGCCTGCATTCTGTTCGCCCGTTGCCATGGTTATGAGGCTTTTCTTGGCAGCCGACGCTAGTAACTTGCTGGTAGCGCTTTGCGCCGTTCAACCCAACCCCTCTCCTTCTCCCTCATCCAACAGAAACGGGCAATCCAAATGTCGACCCTGCTGGGCCAGACAGACTGAAATACCTTCTGCCAGTCCACTTAAACAAACTGTACTCGCTGAAAAGCCCTGATTGGATCTCCTGCTGCCATCAATCATCCAGTCAGGTGTTGTGCAGTCCCCTTCCCACTGAGCTCGTCTGCAACCGAGGTTTTGTCCTATTTGTCCCCACCGTGCTCTGGGCTCATGGTGACCAGGTAAACAGCCATCCCGCGGATGCCGGAGCTGAATTTTCCGAGTCTGTCTCGGTTGGACGAGCTGGCTCATTTTGTTTCTCGCTGCGGCGTTCCGATTCTATCTAGGCGGGGGTTGAGACTTACCTCTGCTTCAGAAGTGGCTTACAAACCTGGTGATTACTCCAGACGTCTTCCAGGTCATGAGTGATGGGGAGTAAGAGGATAGAAGTGGAGGATGGCAAGCTTTCCCTCCTAAACCTTTGCTCTATTATCTCAGCACGGCCTGTAATGAGAGCATCCATGCAGAGTTCATTAGCCCTGTGCTTTTACTAATCCAGTAGGGCTGAGTAGGATTATAGCAGCTTTAGTCAGCAGGAGTTGGAAACCAGCTAACTTCTTTAACAAGTACAGCTTGTCCTCCCAAATTATCACCGTTCTCTTAAATTATGACTCGACTCTCAGTTCAGCCCTTTAAGTTATTGAATGATCTGTTTCTTTGGGTGAATCCTATTACAAATACTATCCATAGTATATGATATACCAGATTTGGTATTCACTGTAAAACATGTTTGGAAAATTGGGAATTTAGGAATTACATGTTGCAGACCCTCATGACTGTGTGTCAAGGTCAGTAATTCACTTAAATATAAAACAAAGTCACTTAAAATATTTTTTACCTCTTTATCTCAAAATATACATTGCCCAAAATGTACTGTTTTCCACTGAAAGAAATAGAAGATTAATAAAATATAAAAACGTGGCCTGATAATAAAATAACCAATTAAATAGAATTGCATTCAGTCAATCTGTCAAGTCTATCAGGTCTGATCAAAACTTATTGTGATTGTAAAAATTAGCCATTTAATTTTTTTAAACCTCTAATACTTTTGTAAACAATGGAGAAAACAATATCAAATATTTGGCCCAAAATATATTATTATTTTGAAAATTAGAAATGTTTTATTTTCCATCGAAAATATGTATAAAAATACTATATATATTTTTACTCAAAGTTATTACAAATGTCTTGTCATTGTGTGTATATGTATTTTACACATATATTAAACCAATTGGTATTTGTCATTGACCCACACATTGATTAAGCCTGTAGTAGTTCTGACATTTGTAGATAGAGCGCTTTACTTGTATGTGTGGAAGGATGCTGTTTGTGACCTTCCTGTATATATAAACTTCTACGAGTGTAGATTTATAGGTTTGGAAGCAAAATGATTTTCATCCTGACCGTATCTCTAACACTTATATCAGTCACCAGTGCGAACCAGCTACCGTGACCGAATCAATAGTTGTTTCATTGGGTTACACGCCAAAAGCTTTTGTAATCTTTGTTGGATCTATTAGAATTCTTGCACGTAATGCAGAATGTTTTCTGTCAAATACAGATCAATGACTTGTGGAAATACAACGCCACAGAGGACAGATACAATGACCGAAAATGACACGCAACACCGAACCCATTTCATTTTGAAAAACACTCCCAACACTAACCATTAGCAACACCTACGTACTGTCAGAATTATGACATAGCAGCTATTTTTTCCCTCCACAAATGATGATCGGTATGAACAATGGCACCTCCTGAGGGGGGAGATCACGTTAAAAGAGCATTGTATTGCAAGACTGAACTGAGGAAAGGATAAGCTCTGTCAAACCGATCTTCAACCAATTTCACATTTCATGTCTTTGATCCCCCCCGTCAGATGTTTAGGCAATTGAATTTGTGATTAATTGCATGAGGGTGGCACTGGGCTGGTAGCGGCATGTTTTCCCAGTCGAGCGGCTCCTCAGAAGCCCCCTGGGTGAAGATGTTTCCTGTCAAACCGCTCATTAAACAAGGAGAATCTACAGCAGTCTCTGCTCCCCCTGGAACAAGAGACAGCTGTTTGCTTAAGAAAAATAAAGCAATGCTTTGGACATGTGCGCCAATAATGTTCGAAAAGAGGGCCTGCATTCTGTTCGCCCGTTGCCATGGTTATGAGGCTTTTTTATTGGCAACCAACGCCGGGAACTTGCTGGTAGCGCTTTGCGCCATTCAACCCAACCCCTCTCCTTCTCCCTCATTCAACAGAAACATGCTATCCAAATGTCGACCCTGCTGGGCCAGACAGACTGAAATACCTTCTGCCAGTCCACTTAAACAAACTGTACTCGCTGAAAAGCCCTGATTGGATCTCCTGCTGCCATCAATCATCCAATCAGGTGTAGTGCAATCCCCTCCCCACTGAGCTCGTCTGCAGCCGAGGTTTTGTCCCTTTTGTCCCCACCGTGCTCCGGGCTCATGGCGACCAGGTAAACAGCTATCCCACAGATGCCGGAGCTGAATTTTCCGAGTCTGTCTCGGTTGGACGAGCTGGCTCATTTTGTTTCTCGCTGCGGCGTTCCGATTCTATCTAGGCGGGGGTTGAGACTTACCTCTGCTTCAGAAGTGGCTTACAAACCTGGTGATTACTCCAGACGTCTTCCAGGTCATGAGTGATGGGGAGTAAGAGGATAGAAGTGGAGGATGGCAAGCTTTCCCTCCTAAACCTTTGCTCTATTATCTCAGCACGGCCTGTAATGAGAGCATCCATGCAGAGTTCATTAGCCCTGTGCTTTTACTAATCCAGTAGGGCTGAGTAGGATTATAGCAGCTTTAGTCAGCAGGAGTTGGAAACCAGCTAACTTCTTTAACAAGTACAGCTTGTCCTCCCAAATTATCACCGTTCTCTTAAATTATGACTCGACTCTCAGTTCAGCCCTTTAAGTTATTGAATGATCTGTTTCTTTGGGTGAATCCTATTACAAATACTATCCATAGTATATGATATACCAGATTTGGTATTCACTGTAAAACATGTTTGGAAAATTGGGAATTTAGGAATTACATGTTGCAGACCCTCATGACTGTGTGTCAAGGTCAGTAATTCACTTAAATATAAAACAAAGTCACTTAAAATATTTTTTACCTCTTTATCTCAAAATATACATTGCCCAAAATGTACTGTTTTCCACTGAAAGAAATAGAAGATTAATAAAATATAAAAACGTGGCCTGATAATAAAATAACCAATTAAATAGAATTGCATTCAGTCAATCTGTCAAGTCTATCAGGTCTGATCAAAACTTATTGTGATTGTAAAAATTAGCCATTTAATTTTTTTAAACCTCTAATACTTTTGTAAACAATGGAGAAAACAATATCAAATATTTGGCCCAAAATATATTATTATTTTGAAAATTAGAAATTTTTTATTTTCCATCGAAAATATGTATAAAAATACTATATATTTATATATTTTTACTCAAAGTTATTACAAATGTCTTGTCATTGTGTGTATATGTATTTTACACATATATTAAACCAATAACTCATTAAAGTTTATTGTGTTCAGTCAATCTGTCAAGCATTTTTTTTTTGTGGATCTTTGACTGTATTGCTGAAATTGGAACTGCATACTACAGTAATACTCTTACTACTTTTACCATATATTTTTATGGCAGAAATAGTAAGAGTAGTATGATATATTGGTTTGTGGTAGTATGCATGTGGTAGTTGTACTAAGAGTAGTATGTGATTTTGAATTCGGCATTCACTGAATGTCAGTACATGCTTAAAGCTGATATTGCCCACAAACCCTTGCACTATTGGCTAGGATTTTTTATGTTGATGAAAATTAAAGTAATTTCAGGGTAAGAACTTATAAGCTACTGAATTTAGCCCTATTCTAACGTTGGCTGTATGTATATAACAAAGGGTTTCAAGGTAGTTTGTCCCAGTACTGGCATACTAGCTTACGACATACAAAGCGCACTGGCTTTAAGTATATACTTTACCATATGATACTGTTTATGTGCTTTTATTGTTGTATGTGCATTTAGAAATACATTCAGACTCATTTGGGCCTTATTTACCTCCTATTAAAACATTACCCATTATGAGCCTTGCATATAGAGTGATGGAGGATATCGATCATTTGAAGTGTTCACTCATTCATCTGTACTATGTATCTTCACAGACATATCTCTTGAAATTGTATTCACCATGACCCAACTGCTCATTTAACATTGGTACTTGTGGCAGACATTCTTTGATTTTCTTCAGCCATTCAGCCCATCTTCCTCAAGGTAAAGTGCTTGTTTTTCACAAAACCACAACCGCTGCTGTTCTAGAGGTTTTTGTGTCTAAGCAGGCCTAATTCATTCTGTTTGTGCCTGGTCTTCATCATGAACCTGGACACACAGGCGCTGTTTTCCATTATCGGCAGTCCGCCAGGCCGGATAAGAGGATAGAATGAAAAGGAACTTAACAAGACGAGAAGGACTCTTCTCCATCATCACCAATCAGCCACTCTGGAGGAGGATGGGTATTACAGTCTTTTGATGGAAGACGACACATCTTATATGCCATTGATTTACGTCCATGGATTGTGATATTTCATTATGGGGCATTTGCAATTTCCTGCGGGCTGAAACCATTACTGCGGCCCTGCATCTCAGAATGTTGACCATGAGCCATAATGAGAAAAGAGCATGTGAGAGGTGGAGAGGGGCACGGGAGGAAAAAAGGGGGTGGAAGGGTGTAGAAAGTGGCCACATTGAGCCTGTCAAATTTAAATACGGCAAACTAGAATGTCACAAAAAAAAACACAAGCAAGGTGTGAAAAACAGCACCTCTCATCTCTGATTAGATGTAAAGGGATAAAAGCATGAAAGTCATTTAATCAGCTCTTTGTTCTTCCAAGCAGACGTGGCATATTCTTCGTCTCTCCCGCCCATCTCAGCCTCTCTTTCTATTTTCTTCCTAATGTTCCTAAACCCATTATGGGAAGGCCATTCTTTGCAAAAGAAAGGTAAAATGTGCTGTGTTGTGCACTCTCTTTGGTGCCGGCCTTCATGCATTAGAGTACCGCTGTTCCATGTCACTGCATTAGTTGGCTGTCAGCGAGTAAAAACGTAATTGTCCTTTAAAAGCAGCTAGCAGTGGTGTGATGTAGCATGTAGGCTTAATTAAAGGGAGTATTGTACCCGGGTCTGGTGAAGTTTCATATTTAATGGACCATAGCAAAGATCTAAACCAAATCGTGTTCCTATAGGCCGGGTGCAGCAGCTAAAATGCCATTAATTATTTTGTAAAATGGCGCCCTTTCAAAGACAAACATGCTCTACTTGAAACTAAGACTTTGATGATTTAATAAATCATTGTGAAATGCGTCGGGGTCCACAAAGCTAAAGAATCAAGAACATTTTTTCTCATCCTTGGTCTCAGACCATTGATTTTAACAGATCATTACGGAAACCGGAGCCCTTTGTAAGTGATTTTCCAGGACTTTTTTAGCGTGGGAAATAAAGAATACTGGCATCCGGGTGTAATGCATTTAAAGTTAAGTAAAAATATTTGTATATCAATATATCAGACTTGAAAGGAGTGTAATTGAATTGACTAATCAATGCTGCTTTTTCTTCAGTATATAATTCAGTATCTTGTTCTATTCTGCTCCCTTTCTAATAATAAATGGAACAAAATGTGCATAAAAATATTGTTATGAGTAAAAAAATAGTTTACATAATGGAACACGATTACAGATGGAGTTGGTGATTTCATAACCAACACATTTTAAACCATTGCATAAAAGTACATTATATTTCTAAATGTGAATTCTTTATTTAGTTTGCAATGCTGTTTTGCAAAATGATAATACAGGTTATTTTTTTAAGTGGCTTTAACCTGTGGAGTTCTGAGCGTGCACTGATTGTCCTCGAGAGAGTAATTATACCGTAAAAGCCCACAGTGTGTAGCTAGCTTCACCTGCAGAGCTTCCTCCTGAAATGCCTGCCTTTATATTGGAACCCACAGCCTTGATTTTATCTCTCAACTATTCCCCAACACCCGGACATGCTGCTGTACCCTGCTGCTGGATTTCAACCGCAGGCCTGTTCAAATAACATGACTCGCACTGTGCCAGAAATTATTTGAACAACTTGAATGAGACATCATGGGGTCTCTTCTCAATCTTCAGTCCATTTGTATTGTTTCCTGTGTTAATGAGGGCAGCTTGTCATCTGGAAATAGCACCGGGTTGAATTGAGCACTGCCTGCTCATAAGAGAAGAAAAAACTGGCTGTAGTTAAAGGTGTAATGCACTTGTTTTTTTGTTTTTTTGTTTTTCAGATATGGCACTAACTTAAACAAAAAGATGTGGAGATCTTAATAGAATGTTTGTTCAAAAGCTATTCTAAATGTGTAGTTTACTTTTAAGCAGAGGTAATTTTGTTTCTTCAGCTATCACATTAAAACATTTTTGAAAGCTCGCTAAATTCTTTTTATGTAGATTTTATTGTTTTATGCTTGTCCCAGACTCAGACTTTCAGTGTAAACTATGAAAATTTTGCATAAAAATAAGAAAGAGTGAATAACACACTGAACAAAACCCTGCATAGAAATAATTTTCACTCAAAAATTGCCACTGAATTTCACTATCACAAAAAAAGTCAAGTAACACATTGAATTAAACGTGGAATTTTAAAGTAGAAAACTGAAATAGTATTTTCTTGTTTTTTACAGTGCATTTCAAAATGTATTGTGTGAAAGTGAATAATTTCAACCATGATTTTATTGTGTATCATTTCTAATCAAGCTGTATTTTTTTCAGCTCATGCAAAAACTGTAAATATATTTGTGACGAGAGGGGCGGGGCCGAGAGCCATGGGAACGGAGCGAGGCCGGTGGAGTAAATGCTAATGCACGACACCTGCGCCACTCACCGGTCTCGAGTCCCACGGAGGAGCTCCGGAAGGATAAAACGAGGAGTGACGACAGTGTTGGACGAGAGAGGACCAGGCCTGGATTTTATTTTGCGTTTTGTGTGCGGCAGTCGTCCGCGAGGGGCTGCCGCTTTACTTTCATTTTGTGTTTGTTTATTTTATTAAAGTTTTCTTTAAATGTTCGCCGGTTCCCGCCTCCTTCTTCCCGAACTACGAACGTTGTTACAATATTATTTAATAGTATGTATATGATACTGCTTGGGATAATGAAATTAGCCTTAGCAAGGAAAAGCAGTTGGCTATTTTATTCTAAAATGTTAAAAATGTCCAACCACAGAGTGCTATCAAATACAACATATATAAATAGTGCAGCCATGAAACTCTATTCGCGTCCCGATTGGTTCATTCAATCGTAACATCTCCAACCAATTGGCTTCATGCATTCATTACTAGTTCCTCTATATAACCTTGTCTCCTACAAACCTGTGCACAGTCACTGTGCACTATGAGAGCTCTCTCTAGCCCACCACCTCCCCAGCACCACCTGCCTAGATCTCTCTCTTTCTTGCAGCAGCATGTCTTTAATTATGTTCTTTTGCTGAAGCAAGTCATACTTGCTCTGCAGCAGCAGCATAGCAGATCTAGTCTGCCAATACCAAACCTATGTACATCTTCATTTACATTAATAAAATGTTTTGCAAACTATTCCGAGAGTTGTCACGACTGAAATGAATACAGAAATAACACAATTCTTCTATGTATATAAACTGTATAAAATAGTATTAATAAAAGTTCATGGGATAAAAAGGAGTTGAAGAAGCACCTAATTATGACTAGTGTATACTAAAGTACTGTTGTCAGTGCATATGCTTCCCTGGACTTTGGATAATTAAATATTTTTTAATTATGTTTACAGAGTGTTTATTGTGTTATAATATTGCCTAAGGGTACTTTAATTAATGTGGTTTTCAAGTAAATGTACATGCTACAGATGAGTAACACTATACATGATGACAGATGAGGAACAACTACATTTTTATATCGTTTGTAAAATTTCATACGTTTCAAATGTTCGCACCATTCTTTTACTTAGCAGCTCCTTTTAAAAGTGTGTGTGATTCATTACCACATGGCTCTGCTGGAGGAGACAAACTCTGACAATTCCACAAGGTGTGTTCTCGCCACCTTATGCTCGCTGCGTTTTCCCAGCCCTCCCCAAGAATTCACCAACAAACAGGATTTTCACAGGAACCTAAGTATGAATGTTTAATTAGCGGCAGCTGTTGTGCAACGTGCGCATCGCTAACTGGCACGTAGCAGCTTTACTTATGGGTCTGGTATTCACTTTATGATCACTATTACATGCATGCATGTCTAATTTGTCAGGCTCGCTTGCTCAGAGGAAAAGACCTGACATTTATATACATCTCGTAACCCTAAACAGTTTTAATAAAACATTTTGATTTTGCACGACAGAATATACAACAAACTTTATCTGTAAGTAACCTTTCTATATTAAAAAATACACAATATAAAATTGGAGGACCTCCAAATTGACATCTCCCATCTTTGCTAATCTTCTTAGCTGCAATTGCCATTTTTTGACTAATCACTCGGAAACTGCAGGAAATGACATTGTATCTCTTTAGCAACTGCTGCCATCTTTCTTTTAGCTTCCAGACTGAAATGTGCAGAACCGGCCCATGTTGGTTCACACAGAAGGGTCTTTGAGAGGACCATGTGACATTCAGGAGAGCTCAGGCTCCATAATTGAGACTCCCTGAGCCCCTTTCCTGGACCATGGCCGTGATATTGCTCCTCTCCTCACACAAATCCTACAACATATAACGGATTATCCGTTGACAGCCAAATTGCCTGAGGGGATTTTGTTTTCCTTATATGACAAGCCAATCTGTTTGGTTGCCAGAACTATCCATAACCCCCACCATCACCACTTCCCTCCTTCCTTCTTCCTTTTATAATCTGAGTTGGGTGCAAAGCAAAAAGAAATCTGTTTCATTTGGTACATCCACGTCCTGTCTCCCTGAAGAGGTCATATTTTTATGGACACGGCTGGAGCTCTCATCTTACAATGTGGTGTTACCTTTTCTTATTGTAGCCAATTATCTATTCCCACTCCTGGGCCTTTCCCAGGGCCATGCTGTGATCGCACCACGCCAGGTTCAAGATGGTGTCGTCTCGAAACCATGGAAACCACAGTCGGCTCCGTGAAACCACGATAGTCGAGCCAGATCGAAAGATTTTCTGTTGAGGAGATAGATTTGTTTAGATTATGCTAGTAGAGCGGGAGATATCGGGCATGTGTGAGAAAGATGTCACATTAAAATTCATCCGTGTTGGCCGAATGATGCATGAACTGAATTTGGCATACAGAACAGGGTTTGAGGAGCTAAGCTAAATAACAGCTTCACTTTAAATGTTATTAAAGCTTCTTTGAAAGTGTAACTCTTCTGCCCTCCAAAACTCCCTTTCGCTGAACAGATTAGCAGTGCGTTTTTTTTAACATATCATTTTGTTCTTTCTCCCCCCCCCCCGAATGGAGAACACATGAGGATGAGGAAAAGATGCAACTGGCGAGAAGAAGGATCTTGAGAATTGAAGAAATCAATAAATGAAAGGTTTAAGGTCAGTTTGGGGTTGTGGTCTCTCCTTCAAAAAATAAACAGTCAAGGAAAACATCCTGCATCTTGTGTTTGCTTGCTTAATATTTATTAAAACCAAAAATCTGTAGCACAGTATTTTTAGATTCTGCTAGTTTCACAGTACATCACAAAATTTTTTTTCTTGGACCTTTATATAGGTTTATAATGGCTTATTTTACTGTCAGAAGTACATTGAATATAAAACATTGTAATGTGAAATACAAATGTACTATCAAAAATGGCGGTAATCAAATTAGTATAATAAACTAACAATTCAAGTTCATGTGAACATCAAACATCATATTTAAATAGAAGTCTTTTTAAGCTTTAATATTCACAGACTCTAGTCCATATCGCAATTTGATTCATTGTACTTCTGATTTATTCATTCAAAAATGGCCAAATTTTGTGACATTTAGTGGACTTATGCACTATTCGATGGCAAACAAAGCTGGCAAACAAAATAACATTCATACACTAGATGAGAGATTACCTAGCGCATAGGATATAGTACTGTACGTCATTTGGGCCAGTAAATGTGATTTCACCAATTAGAAAATCCTTGATGATACTGGAAAAACATTCCAATCCACCAATCAGATTTGAGTTATAGGTTTACAGAAAATGTCATGTTTAGGCTTACAACAAGGGCTAGGGGCTTCTTCACCATTCTTATTCACCTATCATTTCCCTCTGATTTTAGGGATAACTTAGGGGTAGGGATACGGTTAGGATTGAGCTTTTGGACAAGAATGTTGTCCCAGGATCAACATAATATGTTGATCCAAGAACATGTCTTACTTGGCAAAAGAGCAATCCCAATCGCTTACTTGTGAGATTCTGTGCTGCTTATTAGTAAATAGCTTCCTGTGAAGGCAGTACACAGTAAGGCAGTGCACTAGGATTTGGAACAGGGCTGTATGTTTATGAAATGATCTATTATGTAATGCATACAATGTATTCATTTGAAGCTAGATAGTGAAGACATTGGCTTTTCCACAGCCCTGGAGTCCACTTTATGTCTATGTTATGAAAACGTTTGATTTTCAGTTTCTACAGTAAAAGGTCACAACAGGCCTGAAAGCCAAGTCAAAGTGATTTTCTCCAACTGTGAAGTCTTATGACCCTTTTGACCAGGTCAGCTGCAAAATTGAATTGAACTGCAGCACCACATTCACTGTCTGTGCGGTTACAGCCCTCTTTGCCATGGCGGCATGTTTTATGCTCTTCCAGCAGTTTATCTAAATGTGTCAAAAAAAGTGATGTCTCTGCTGAAAATGTTCCTTTTTTAGAGTTTGAGTGATTTTCTTCATTCTCACATTCTTTTTTTATACTGATACTCAAAGGAGGGTACAGTGACTTCATAATCTGGATTCTTAGGCACAGTGATGAGAACAAGGGTGGGAATTTAAGGCTTAGAAAATGCAGATTGATAACAGGCAGACGCTACTAAAGCTCGGGGGAATAGGTAAACACTGTATTCAATGTGCAAGGGGATTATGAACTTCAGCTCTGTATTTTAAATATATTTCATCCTGTAATGTTTATTCATGCGGCTTGGAAAGATATCAAACTTGATCTTTGGAAATTGTCCCAGGAGGGCCTGGAGAAGTCAAATAGAAAGAAGAGGTTTTGCTGATTGTATGTTACCACAGGAGTTCAAGTGAAAAATCTTGATCTTAAATTTATTCAAGAGCCCTTACCATTCAGTCCAGCAGGTGTTTTAAGTGTGCATATGTAAAAATACCATGAACACATGACTCAATTAATAGATGCCATCATATAGATTTAAAGGGTTAGTTCACCCAAAAATTCTGTCATTAATTACTCACCCTCGTGTTGACGCAGTAAAGTGACCACAAGTGACGCAGTAGAGACGAAAATGTGGAATAAAGTCGTTATTTTTGTTTTCTTTGCGCAAAAAAGTATTCTCGTAGCTTTGTAACTTTACAGTTGAACCACTGATGTCACACGGACTACTTTGTTGATCATCTTGGTACTTTTCTGGACCTTGAACGTGGTAGTTACCTTGCTGTCTATGGGAGGGTCCGAGAGCCCTCATATTTCATCAAAAATATCTTAAATTGTGTTCCGAAGATGAACGAAGGACTTACGGGTTTCGAACAACACGAGGGTGAGTAATTAATGACAGAATTTTCATTTTTGGGTGAACTAACCCTTTAACATGCAAACTAAAGGTGGAGCAGTTGCAATCACTTACTTTCAATTAGCTTTATACATTACACCACTAGCTCTTTTTTTTAAAGGGTTCAACGAGGATTATACAGTGATCTCCTTCCCTTTTAACCCTTTGGATTTGTTCACACATCTCATGATTGTAACATTTCTGATGGAAGTGTCACTAGACTTTCATGTGGAGATTTCATGAATCCTCCTAAAGAAACAAATCCTCTCAGATCCATGTGTGGGTGACTAATTGAGATTAGGGGAAAATAAAAAAAGCTCTGTTGCATGTTTTATTAAGCAAAAACAAACTGCATAGCTCTCTCTCCTCTCACGCTGCACCTGAACATCGCAACAGCATTCATATGAGACCCGTGTGCATGTCATACATGCAAATGACAGATTTTTTAGTTACGTTATGTATCTAGAAGTCAAAAATATCATGTGTGTACAGTATATGTGTTATAATCTGCTCATGTGTTGGTTCACTTGGGTTTGCCAGCTGGCTGTGTTTTGTTTGGCATGATGGTGATTCAGTTACCTTAAGAGGGCGCTGTTTACCACAGAGATGAGCTCTATGGAGGAACAAAAGCCAAAATATTGCCAAGCTTATAGTTTAAAACTGTTACATATGGTGAATGACAGGATATATTTAGTTATTTAAAGATACATTAAAATGCAGTTTGTACAGACAGTCACTTGAATTCAGCTCATCTGTGATGAGGAACGTGTTTTTAGTTTTTGAATTAAAATGAATTTAATGTGTAAATTGTCCAGAAGTTGTAATAAACAAAATCTTATTAAAAGACTAAAATTAAAACAAAAACAAAAAGTTGTGCATAAATAAAAATTAATAATTGAAGTATAGTTTTATGAGTTTCATTAGTTTTACTAGTTTTCAAATATTAATATTTAAAAAAACCTGAAAAAGTAAAAAAAAAAAAAAAAGTGTGTATGTATATATACATATATATAATATTATTTTACATGACTACAAAATAATTATTAATGCATTTTAATTTCACTTTATGTTTACACCGCTGGGCATTTTTTTAGAGCCATTAAATCCGTTTTTTTTGTTGTAAATGTTATAACATTTTTCACAAATGTTTATTTCTGCTCAATCTGTACATTGTTTTGCTCTTGACATTCAATGAGTTGCTTGTTGAATGTCAAGCATGTTGCCATTCTCGAACTGTTGACCTGTGCGTGACACTATGCAAAATAATAATAAAACATAAACATAATACAGCACATATGTGAAAACAAACATTGAAGAGATATTGTTACATCCACTGTAACCATAGCAACCCTGCACTCATATCAATGTGTAAACAGATACAGTGGAGGTGTTTTTTATTGAGTTGAACTGTGCTTGATAGCTAACCAGACCCACAAAGTCATCAAACTGATATATTGGTCCTGACCAGATTGGTTGATTACATGAGCGTCACAGCAGGTCCAGACATGTTGAGTCTGCTGGTCACCAGCACACGGGTCAATATTCACAGAGGAACATGTTGAGCTCTTTCAGAACCACACAGGCCATAAATCACAGTTCATGTGGATCAGCAACTGCCATTGTGAAGGGATTTGTAATGGAAACACTAAGCAGAACCGAAAAATTAAAAATAGGAGATCTTTTCAGATATGAATAGTCAAATGTATAACATATCATACTAACATTGAGGCTGTGAAGTATATCAAAACAATCAGAACAGGCCTTTACTCTCAATATTTTTCATATTTCAAGTCTCATTCCTCATTTATTAACTTTGCAAATGGCTAAACACATTTCCATCTTTCATGAGGAATGTTTTCCTTTCCACAGACCAGGGTCAAGTGGAATGTCAGGATGGTCTGGAATTTCAATTCATAAATTTGCATAACTTAATCGAGTCTGTTTGGTCTATAGAGTACTGTTACAGCTGGGACAATCATTTTAAGATGGATCAAGATGATGGTGACCTCTTCAAGAGGGTTGGGGGGAGAAATATAGAGAGATGGGGGAAAGGCAAGAAAGATCTGTATGATTCAATGATTTTCATTTTTTTTCTGGTCCACATGTGCCTCTCTATAAACAGAAAAGTGAATTGCCTCATGCATGAGAATGTCTAATGTGTTTCTGGAGTGCAAGAGGGGTGACCTCATAAGTTAGTGTTTCATTTCGGACCCACATATAAATTCTTTATTTATATACAGTATATATATATATAAAAAATTTAAGGGGGTCTGAATACTTTCCGTACCCACTGTATATATAAAAAAAATTTTTGTTGCACTAGATCAATTGAACCAAAGAACCATTAGCATGTGGCCTTCTCAGCCCAATGGACACAAGAGGAACCTTCAGGAAAATAATAGGTCAGCATTTCTCATTCACCAGATTATAAAGCTCTCCAAGATACATTTATTCTGTTATTCTTTCATATCCTTATGGGTATTGCAGTCTGCTTTAAGAAATTCACAATAATAAAAACATTTACTGTGTGTCTTTTTTTATTGTGGGTTCACTCGTTTATGTCTGGTTGCTTCGGGGGACTGGGGACATTGCTAGTGCAGTGGTCAATATATCACTGAAATTTCCATTCTTATTCTCTATGAATTAAAAATGGCAGACAGTTTTTTTATATGACGTGTATGTTTTGACATGATAAACAAAGGTATGACGTTAAAGTCTCACCAAAGCTGCATTTATTTGAAGAAGAAGGGGAAAAAGCTTTAAAAACATTTATTCTTTAAATTTAATTTATTCCTGTGATGCAAAGCTGAATTTTCAGCATCATTACTCCAGTCTTCAGCGTCACATGATGCCCCAGAAATCATTCTAATATGCTGATTTGCTGTTCAAGAAACATTTCTTAGTATTATCAACATTGAAAACAGTTGTGCTGCTTATTATTTTTGTGGAAACCATGAAAGATATTTGTTTTCCGGATTCTTTGATGAATGGAAAGTTCAAAAGAACAGCATTTATTTGAAACAGAAATTATAAATGTATTATAGAAATGCATTTTATGTCATTTTTGACCAATTTAATATACATCCTTGTGTGTGTGTGGGTATATACCATTTACATATTCTATTTGATATATATATATATATATATATACACACACACAAGTATGTGCAATATCTAGTAAATTAGCCATTGTTTCAACTTTGATGGCTGTTTTACATTCGAAGTAAAAAGGAGGCCAGTCTGAGGACAGATTCAGCTGGAGACCGGCACCAAAAAATGGGAATTGTCCCTATGAGGGGAATGACCAAGAGGATTTGCAGTTGCAGGATTGAACAGAAATACAGCACCGCCCTGTCTGAAATGAGATTCATATCTTGTTTTATATGCACCAAAACTAACATTTATGAGCTCATATAAAGAATACATTCATTTTTTTATTGCATCAAACTGTTGTGATCATAGTACACCATTTCCCTGCTCTTGACATGGTGGCAGCCTAACGTTAAAAAAGTGAAATCGCAATCAACCACCCCTTTAAGGCTCTGGAAAAATTACAAAAGACCTCGCATCTGCATTAGCCTGCAGGGATGTCAGGTGCAAGACAAGGGTGGAAAATAATATTGTCACACTAAATGCTAAGATAATGGAAAAAAGATTGAGGACAAGTGCATTCTAGTGCCTTTCAGCTTGAATAAGCAGATATAGAATGACAGAGGTAGAGTGATGTCTGTGAGACATATTATTTACAGTGTTGCGTCAGACTCCTGGTGCATTAGATATGAGGCTGTGTTTCTTCATGCTCTTTAATCCTTTCAGCAATGCTAGATTTAGCTTACATTGCATTATAGCTCTGTGTCACAAACATATTTCCCCTTCACTGTCTTTTGTTTCAGTGGTGTGTCCGTACACACAGCCATATGGCATTCATTATTTGGAATGATACAGCTTGCCAGCATTGACTGGAGAAATATTCCAGTATGCATCTATTCCACATGTGGTTAAAGATAGAAAGGGAGGGTGGAGCTGTTTTTCAGTTAACTTTTCAGATATTATTCAGCATTGTCGAATTCTTAACGTTAACTTTTTATTCACTCTTAATGGAAGCCAGACAACATGTAAGTGGTTAACAACATCCTGTCTTCTAAATGACTGCAGATTTGATTCCTTTCAGACGTGATCTGAATGATGCATCTGCTTGCTTTAATGCTGGCTCTAACCGAGAGTATTTCTTCAACATTTCTTCACAAAATACCTATATAAGCAACTGCATTTCACTCTCGCATTCTGTCTTCACGAGTAAGTGAGATTATTTTATATTTTGACAGGCTATAGAGGAAAGCAAAAAGAATGGTGGCAATCTGTACTCTGTATCCTTCTAAAGTTGATTATCTATTGAATTTGTTATTGAATAAGTTCATTTTGTCTCACAGCGCCAGCACATGGAGGCATGATGGGTTGGAATCTATGAGCAAGCAAGTGGCAACATTGATTCCTGTGTGAGTTATGTTTGGTAGTTTTAAGTAGAAAGGTGATCAGTTCACACAAAACCAAAGTTTACTAACATAATACCATTGCTGTAGTATACATTAGTATGCTACACTCTCAGAAAAAAAGGTACAAAAGTTTTCACCTGGTGCTGTACCTTTTCAAAATATACTAAAATGTACCATTTAGGTATGTGCACTTTAGGTATTTTAAACGTAGTAATATGCACTCTTTAGGGGTAAATAGGTACAAAAGGTGTATCTTTTTCAAAGGTACTGCCCCAGTGACAGCTTTTGTACCTTTTCTTCTGAGAGTGTATTACGAATTAAGCCTCAAAGAAATTTTCATTTTTGTGATGTTGTATGTTGTAACCAATTAGCCTCCTATAGCTTAACTTATATCCTACTCAAATGTTAACTTTTTTATAAATGTTTTGAACATGTTTGTTTAAACAGGCATTTTTTGCATAATCAAATTGCCAAAATTTAAGACAGTTATACACCAAATTGTACTGAAATGCTAAATATAAACATTTTTGTCAAGTGACAAAATAAATGGTTCCAAAAGGAGGTTTTCACAGCGATTCCATAGAAGAACCATTTTAGGTTCCTCAAAGAACCTTTCAGTCAACAGTTCTTTAATTTCATTTATTTATTTTTTATTGTGAAGAACATTTTAATAATGTAAAGAACCTTTTTTCCACTATAAAGAACCTTTTATGTAATGGACAGTTTCCATAGATGGTAACATAGATGATTCTATGTAGATGATTCCATGATTTTAACATATATGTCGATAAAAAACCTTAATTTTTTTCCTATTATTCAAAAATAATAGGCATAAGCAGTATATACCTGTGCAGTATTCAGAAAGTAGCATGCTAGTATTCCATTCCGAACACTGTCAATGTCTTCATATAGTCAACTCTCCTCCTTTTGTTGTGTCTTCTCCCCCCACCATGTGGTTAATTAAGCCATTTTCTGTTGAATGGGCAATCCCAGGGAAAGATGGATGCTGGTTCTGTTAAAACGCCACATAACTGGAAATTAAAGGGGAAAATCTAATGTTTTAGTGGGAAGTCCGATGACCCCCCGTTGCGACTCCACGGTTTGGACATGTTGTACAGACACATCGATTTGTTCTCGCAGTCTCTGCCGAACAGTGGGAGTGCATTTACACTAGGCCGTGCATGCAGCACACTGAGTGTGGATCTGCAGGGGTCAGGTCTAGACAAGCAACCATGCAGACCTACCATAAATGTAAATCACACCTTCCATTAGAGATGTTCAATCTCAACACGCATTACATGTGTAACCTCCATTTTATGGGTATTTGTTATTGTTTTGTTTGAGATGCTGTGCTTTAAATTTGAAATTGTATTTGCTTATCACTTGACACTTATCTCGTGTTTTTTGTTAAGGAAGGTGTGCAAGTCATCTGATTGGCATGTTTATTCAGCGGTATAGACATAGATGACTGCTAATACTGTAAAATGATAGCAATATTGCACATCCAGGAGATGTAAACACATTGCTTGCCAATGTCAAATATACACTGGTAATTTGCATACAAATAGGAGGTCAAATTTGCATATCAGGTCTAAAAGCAGCCTATTATGCCACTCAGTCGATGGGAAATGTCTCTGAATGAAATTACACTTTCATCATTCTCGTTGACTTCTGATACTAATCCAAATAACTGCTTTTGAATTGTATATCTTTTTGACATCATTCACATACTTAACCTCATACTACATTCTACATGGCATGCCATGTGCAAATATTATTCTTAGTAATTGCTTTGTGTTTAAGCTATAAATACTCTCTGAATAATCTCTTTGACTCAAAGGTGAGGAGCAGTGCGTGCTTTGAATATACACCAGGAATATAATATGTAAATAATAAAATATGTAAACAAATTAGCTTGATAATAGACGTATTATCAGATGGACCATACATAAATGAGCAGGCAACCACAGCATAAAGATATTATTTTTCATTAAAATTCATTAAAAAGAAGAATGAATCCCATTTGATTCATGCACGCCCCCACTTTACTGCATTTATGGAGTGATTGTTTTTAACAGTATCCAGGGTAATGTCAGTATACCACCGTGAAGGACAGACAACATCCAACAGGAGTAACTGTCGATGCAAGAGGAAGCTGTCTGAAAGGGATGTCCGGGTGCTAACCCGGATTGTATCCAAAAAACATAAAATCACAGCTGCCCAACTCACTGCAGAATTAAATGTGCTCAACTCTCCTGTTTCCACCAAAACTGTTCGTCGGGAGCTCCACAGGGTCAATATACAGTACATGGCCGGGCTGCTATAGCCAAACCTTTGGTCACTCGTGCCAATGCCAAACGTCCGTTTCAATGGTGCCAGCAGTAAAAATCTTGGGCTGTGGACAGTGTGTATTGTTCTCTGATGAGTCCACCTTCACTGTCTTTCCCACATCTGGGAGAGTTACGGTGTGGAGAACCCCCAAAGAAGTTTACCACCCGGACAAATGCATGCCCAGAGTGAAGCATGGGGGTGGATCAGTGATGGTTTGGGCTGCAATATCATGGCATTCCCTAGGCCCAGTGCTTGTGCTAGATGGGAACATCACTGCCAAGGACTACCGAACCATTCAGGACCATGTGCACCCAATGGTTCAAACATTGTACCCTGAAGGTGGTGCCATGTATCAGGATGATAATGCACTAATACACACAGCAAGATTGGTGACAGAGTGGTTTGATGAACACGAAAGTGAAGTTGAACATCTCCCATGGCCTGCACAGTCACCAGATCTGAATATTATTGAGCCACTTTGGGGTGTTTTGGAGGAGTGAGTCAGGAAACGTTTTCCTCCACCAGCATCACATAGTGACCTGGCCACTGTTCTGCAAGAGGAATGGCTCAAAATCCCTCTGGCCACTGTGCAGGACTTGTATCTGTCATTCCCAAGATTAATTGATGCTGTATTGGCCGCAAAAAGGAGGCCCTACATGCTTTTAAATTATTGCGGTCTAAAACCAGGTGTTTCAGTTTCATTGTCCAACCCCTGTATTCTGTCCCCTAACCTTAACATGTGTTTTAAAAACAAACAAACAAACAATAAATAAATAAATAAGAGAATTTAGTATGATTTATAATTATTTTCCTAATGAAACCTGCAATTTTGTCTCCACAAAGTCAAAAATGTAAGGTTTTACTACCTTGTGGAGACATTTGGTCACCACAATGTGCGTAAAGGAATTGTTCACTGGATAATACAAATTCTGTCATCATTTACTTCAAGTAATTACAAATCTGTATGTTATATTTTTCATTAGAACACACAATAAGATTTTTTGAAGCTCTTTTCCGTACAATAACAGTTCATAGTTACTTTGTGCATCAAGCTTCAAATAAATATATAATTAAATGCTACATCTAAGCAGATTGCAAATATTCATGCAAAACAGCTGCATAAATATTCTTCCAAAAAAATTCTTTTTAATCAGAAGAAAAAAAATCAGAGTGAAAAATCACAGTTTGGAATGACTTGAGGATGTGTAAATAATGACAGAATTTTAAGTAAACGATTTCTAAAAGTACAGCAATTGACACCATGTTTCTTTGGGTGGACTGTCTGGTAATCAAATGTCTGATGATTTTTGGATATGTTATATATAAAACATGCTGATTTCTCTTAGTATCTATAATCCTGTAATCCTAAATAGCAATGCCCTACTCAAGACATCACCAAATACAAGACACCATCCCCCCCGCACTGTGTTGAATCAACAACTGGCCGACGATTTGAATGAGTTCTATTGCAGTTTTGAAAAACCCTGTCTCACACCCCACACCCATTCTGACTCTCCATGGACACCAAATACAAGACACCATCCCGTGTTGAATCAACAACTGGCCGACGATTTGAATGAGTTCTATTGCAGTTTTGAAAACCCCTGTCTCACCCCCCACACCCATTCTGACCCTCTCTCCATGGATCCATTAACACCTCCAGCAACCCCCCCACTCCCCCCTCCTGCACTTTCGGGTCTGTGAAAGGGATGTGCGTCAGGTCTTCTGGAAACAGAAGACAAGAAAGGCACCAGGCCCAGACGGCGTTACACCAGTCTGAAATTCTGTGCTGACCAGCTAGCCCCTATCTTCACACAAATATTTTATCAGATCTCTTGATCAGTGTGAAGTCCCTTCCTACTTCAAACACTTCACCATCATCCCCATTTCAAAGAAACCCAAAATTACAGGACTAAATGACTACAGACCTGTTGCTTTGACATCTGTGGTCATGAAGTCATTTGAAAGACGGGTTTTGGCCCACCTGAAGGACATCACTGGACCCTTACTGGACCCGCTGCAGTTTGCTTATCGAGCAAACAGGTCTGTGGATGATGCAGTCAACATGGGATTGCACTTCATCCTGCAACATCTAGACAAACCAGGGATTTATGCGAGGATCCTTTTTGTGAACTTCAGCTCGGGCTTCAACACTATCATCCCAAACCTCCTCCTGTCCAAATTAACTCAGCTCTCTGTGCCCATTTCCATCTGTCAGTGGATCACCAGCTTCCTGACAGACAGGCAGCAGCTAGTGAGGATGGGAAAATTCTCATCCAGCACCCGTTTGTATCAGCACTGGCGCCCCCCAGGGATGTGTTCTCTCCCCACTGCTCTTCTCCTGTACACCAACAACTGCACTGTAAAGGACCCCTCTGTTAAGCTCCAGAGGTTTGCAGATGACACCCCACTTATTGGCTTCATACAGGATGGTGATGAGTCTGCTTATACAGACAGGAGGTTAAAGAGCTGGCTGTCTGGTGCAGTCTTAACAACCTGTAGCTGAACACGCTCAAAACAGTGGAGATTATCCTGAACTTCCCCCTGCACTCCCCTCACTCACCATCATGAACAGCACTGTGCCTGCAGTAGAGTCACTCAGGTTCCTGGGCACAACCATCTCTCAGGACCTGAAGTGGGACACTCACATTGACTCCATTGTCAAAAACGCACAGCAGAGGCTGTATTTCCTTCGCCAGCTGAGGAAGTTCAACCTGCCACAGGAGATGCTCACACAGTTCTACTCTTCTGCCACTGAGTCTGTCCTGTGCACTTCAATAACTGTCTGGTTCAGCTCAGCTACCAAATCAGACCTTAGAAGATTGCAGCGGATAGTCCAGACTACTGAGCGAATCACTGGTACAACCCTCCCCACTCTCCAAGAACTGCGCTCATCCAGAGTGAGCAAAAGAGCTGGCAAAATCATTCTGGACCCCTCACACCCAGGCCACTTCCTCTTTTAGCTTTTTGAACTTCCTCTTTTTCATCTTGCCATCTGGTCAGTGCTATATACAGAGCTCTGAGCACCAGAACAGCCAGGCATAAGAACAGTTTCTTCCCTCAGGCAATCCATCTCATCAACAGTTAACTTGGCAATAAACGTGTAATACACAAAACTATTTATACATTTATTTATTTAAAAACACCATACTTCTTATTTACATTTCCTTGCATTTGTACATAATATGTACACAACAATGCCATGTATTTTCTATTCTTGAATATTGTGTTTTTTTTTAGATATTTGTTGTATATTATTATTTCCTATTTAATTATTCTAGTTTTATCATCTGTGTCTTATCACTGTAATCTGTATATGCTGTGGCAGTTTCTGTCACCAAAACAAATTCCTCATATGTGTAAACATTCCTGGCAATAAACCTCTTTCTGATGCTGATTCTGATTCTAACCTTAACTTTAATGTATGCCTCACTGAGTCCCATGGAGACAGAGTTAGCATTAGTGAAAGAGAGCAGAGGAAAGGACTGTTCTTTGGTTTTGTTAACACAGGATAAGGTGCTGTTTGACTGATGTAAAGAAATGAGTGATAGATGGAGGAAGAAACCTTTCTCCTGCAAATAAATGAAGGCTGTGTTTATAATGGAATCACATTGGAATGGAAATTGTTTTTGTAGAATACCATTATCTTGGGATCTTGGCTTGTTTTGCATCTAAAAATAAAATGTGCTGATGTGCAAAGCTGATAGTATAATTCCCCTAAAGAATGAAGAAACTCTACAGTAAACACAGCCTGCTCAATTAATTGATTTGCACAATTAAAACATGTAGCCCAGCTATTCTTGCACCGTTGACTGTAACTCTTGCATAACATCAAGGTTCAATAAAATATTGTAAGCTCCAGGTGCAACCGCCCCCGGTGTCTAACAATTACCATTGATTCTACTTTCATGAAATCTATTTCTCAAGCTAATATTATGTCTGCATTGCAAACTATTATTTAATTGGACACATTTTAATTATTCAACAACAACCTCAAAGTTTTCTGCATTCACTTTAGGGTCTCATTAGCAATTGAAAGTTTTTCAAGTGAAAGTTTTATTTCATGAACCAGAAAACAGATATTATACATATGAGTGTTTATTGCTTATGAGAGAGTGAGTGTGTTCCCCTTTCCCCATTATTCCTCTCCAACAGTGATCAACACTCAAGACAGATGAGTGAGAACACTTTTGTTCATATTTACAACTTGTCTTAATGTGTTCTATTACAATGTGTTTTTTTCTCTTTTTGCTATTCTTAACATTTTAGTTTGGTGAATTATCTTTATACAGCAGAAATACTAATATCAATTAGTGTGCAATTCCAAATTCAGCCAAAAACAATACTGTACTAAACAGTAAATTAAAGTACTGAATTATTAGTTACATTAAATTGCACACCTAAAAAAGCACACTGCGGAGTATTATAAAAATGACAATACACTATTATGATCAATAGGTTAGCCTATATAAAATATGAACACTTTACTACATCCTAGCTAACACATGATGTACTAGTCTAATTTATTGTACTTTTTGGTACTTTATTGTAATTTTTTTTATTCGTATTTGTTAATTTCATTACTTACTATTTGACAACCTAACTACAATGTCCACCATCAAAGATATCCAAGAACGTTCCAGTTAGCCTCTAGGCCTACTATTCGTAATACGTTGGTAATTTTATTAGCCTACTTATTGGCAACCTAATTGCAACATCACAGGCCATAATTTGATTAGTAGGCCTATGACCAACTCACAATGTTGCCAGGTTATAAGATAACCAAGCTTCAGTTGTCCTATATTCACGATACTTTAATGATTGCGTGTATGTTTACAGGACTACGATGTGCTAAAACAGACAAGGTTTTCCTGATTTTTTGTATTTTTTTTTGCGTACAAACGATAAAACGATCCCGTTCACACGGATCCGCGAAAACGACTTAAAACACTTGTAAAGAAACACTATGCGAATACGTATGTAACCATTTTCACAAATGCACGTTTTTGTAGTTTCAGTGAAGATAAGGCCCCAAAATGCTATTGAATGGCCAAAACACATAAACGTTTTCATTTTAGTTGAAGACGGTGTCGTGTAGGCCTAATTTATTTATACTTATTAGTAAAGTAAGAGCAACTTCATAAGTTTATAGTTTTATTACCATCAAATTATTTTAATATTATCTGACCAGAATTTGACATCTAAAATGTGTAATTAAAACGTCAGTCACAAAATTTAAAAGTCCTTTAAAATAAAATGTGTGTGTGTGTGTGTGTGTGTGTGTGTGTTTCCTACCAAGAAGACATGAATGACACTGCGCTCTGGAATACTTTATTCTGATTGGCCAATGATGATAACGTGATAACTGCCCTGATGGTGATCAACTCAAATGAGGAATTTTAACATTGATCTTATTTGTTTATTTAAAAATTCCTATTTGATTTTTACTATTGTATAAACAATTTGGATATGGCTCATGGTTACCTTTGGAAACAGCACAGTGTTATAGAAGATGTATAGGCGAATATAGAGCTTAAATATAAATATAAAATGGGTACATACTAGCATTCTAGCAGTAGTTATATATAACATATAGCAATCTGAGTGTGTGGTGTCCTGCAGTGGTCCATGTGCAGATGTGTTCTGGCCCTTTAATAAAGTTGTGTGGCCCAGCTCTCTCTGTTGGGATAACACTGCTGGAGGCTGCTCGGGAACTTCAGGAATGGCGCAAGACATGCTACTCTAGCCGGGCAAAATACTGATGCAAACCCCATCCTCACATGCTCAGTGTCTTTAGTAAATGCTCGTTTATCCAGCGGATCATCGCTAAAGTGGGTAATTGTATAAAGACAGCATGACTGCATGATTTGTGAGGGTAACGTTAACGTTATTCAACAACTCGTCGCCAAAGTTTTTGCCGCTAACCTGCTCGCCAATTCATAATTTGTTTGCCAAGTGCAAATCAGGTTTGGTGTGAAAACGAAATACACGCAATCGAATTTATGCGTGTTTAACGTTTGATTTCGGTGCATTTTCTTGTTTTAAGAGTTTGCAATGAGTTTAATAAGTGAAAGTGTTGTCATCAGAGCTAACCAGTTAGCCATCTGGGTTCCACAGCAGTAAACGGAGCACTAACCATCCTCATCTCTATACTTTAAATAATGAAAACCAGGCAGTCACCAGCCAGATATAAATAAATAAATAAATAAATAAATTTATATCTTTATTAGTGCACCGACTCTGTCTAACCTTCCCACCAACTGTTGCTATGCAACGCACAGTGTCTACCCAATCATCATCATGCTGTTTTATTAAACAGTTTAGTAAACACTGCTTTCTACTTAGTAAACATCTAACGAAAACATCTGAATTTATTTGTTTTACTTACAGTATTTGTTTTCCTTTCTATAGCACCATGTCATCATTGATGCTGTAAGGTTTGATGCAGAAAACCAGTTTGCAGGTTGACTGGAGACACTCACTCACTCACTCACTCACTCACCTGCTGCTACTACTGCTGGAGTGTGTTTAGGGACACATCTGGATTAATCTTTCTGGACTGAAAAATGAAAGTGACAGTGACTTTTGGGAGGACTGGTGTTGTTGTCCCATGTAAGGAAGGATGGACAGTCCGGGATCTCATCCAGCAAGCCACCCAGAGATACAGAAAACTACTAGAGCAGGTGAGTACACTACCATTTTTTTTCACCCTCGTGTTGATTTAAACCCACATTGTTTGCTTTATTCCATTGAACACAAAAGGAGATGTTTAACAAAATGTTTATGCGGCTCGTCAAGTTTGAAAATGTGCATGCTTAAATGAGATTTGAGAATTAAAGGATAACCAAAAATTATTAATTAAAAATGGGTTACCTTTATTTTGACAGATAAAAAACAATGTAGACTACCGTTCAAAAGTTTGGGGTCAGTAAGATTTTTTTTTTTAATGTTTTGGAAGGAAGTCTCTTATGCTCATCAAGCTTCTTTTCTTTTCTTTTCTTTTCTTTTCTTTTCTTTTCAAAATGTAATTTATTAAACAAATTTAATTTATTCCTGTGACGGAAACAATTTTCCCAGTTTTCTAATTACTCCAGTTTTCAGTGTCACATGATCCTTCAGAAATCATTCTAATATCCTGATTTGGTGCTCAAGAAACATTTCTTATTATTATCAATGTTGAAAACAGCTGCTTAATGTTTTTTTTGGAAACTCTAATACATTTTTTTTTCTCTGAATAGAAAGTGATTTTTTTAATTTTTTTTTGCGTACAAACGATAAAACGATCCGGTTCACACGGATCCGCGAAAACGACTTAAAACACTTGTAAAGAAACACTATGCGAATACGTATGTAACCATTTTCACAAATGCACGTTTTTGTAGTTTCAGTGAAGATAAGGCCCCAAAATGCTATTGAATGGCCAAAACACATAAACGTTTTCATTTTAGTTGAAGACGGTGTCGTGTAGGCCTAATTTATTTATACTTATTAGTAAAGTAAGAGCAACTTCATAAGTTTATAGTTTTATTACCATCAAATTATTTTAATATTATCTGACCAGAATTTGACATCTAAAATGTGTAATTAAAACGTCAGTCACAAAATTTAAAAGTCCTTTAAAATAAAATGTGTGTGTGTGTGTGTGTGTGTGTGTGTGTGTTTCCTACCAAGAAGACATGAATGACACTGCGCTCTGGAATACTTTATTCTGATTGGCCAATGATGATAACGTGATAACTGCCCTGATGGTGATCAACTCAAATGAGGAATTTTAACATTGATCTTATTTGTTTATTTAAAAATTCCTATTTGATTTTTACTATTGTATAAACAATTTGGATATGGCTCATGGTTACCTTTGGAAACAGCACAGTGTTATAGAAGATGTATAGGCGAATATAGAGCTTAAATATAAATATAAAATGGGTACATACTAGCATTCTAGCAGTAGTTATATATAACATATAGCAATCTGAGTGTGTGGTGTCCTGCAGTGGTCCATGTGCAGATGTGTTCTGGCCCTTTAATAAAGTTGTGTGGCCCAGCTCTCTCTGTTGGGATAACACTGCTGGAGGCTGCTTGGGAACTTCAGGAATGGCGCAAGACATGCTACTCTAGCCGGGCAAAATACTGATGCAAACCCCATCCTCACATGCTCAGTGTCTTTAGTAAATGCTCGTTTATCCAGCGGATCATCGCTAAAGTGGGTAATTGTATAAAGACAGAATGACTGCATGATTTGTGAGGGTATTCAACAACTCGTCGCCAAAGTTTTTTGCCGCTAACCTGCTCGCCTCTCCATATTTTATTTGCCAAGTAAGTGCAAAACAGATTTAATGTAAAATCGAAAAACACGCAGACGTATTTATACGTGTTTAACGTTTGATTTCGGTGCATTTTCTTGTTTTAAGAGTTTGCAATGAGTTTAATAAGTGAAAGTGTTGTCATCAGAGCTAACCAGTTAGCCATCTGGGTTCCACAGCAGTAAACGGAGCACTAACCATCCTCATCTCTATACTTTAAATAATGAAAACCAGGCAGTCACCAGCCAGATATAAATAAATAAATAAATAAATAAATAAATTTATATCTTTATTAGTGCACCGACTCTGTCTAACCTTCCCACCAACTGTTGCTATGCAACGCACAGTGTCTACCCAATCATCATCATGCTGTTTTATTAAACAGTTTAGTAAACACTGCTTTCTACTTAGTAAACATCTAACGAAAACATCTGAATTTATTTGTTTTACTTACAGTATTTGTTTTCCTTTCTATAGCACCATGTCATCATTGATGCTGTAAGGTTTGATGCAGAAAACCAGTTTGCAGGTTGACTGGAGACACTCACTCACTCACTCACTCACTCACCTGCTGCTACTACTGCTGGAGTGTGTTTAGGGACACATCTGGATTAATCTTTCTGGACTGAAAAATGAAAGTGACAGTGACTTTTGGGAGGACTGGTGTTGTTGTCCCATGTAAGGAAGGATGGACAGTCCGGGATCTCATCCAGCAAGCCACCCAGAGATACAGAAAACTACTAGAGCAGGTGAGTACACTACCATTTTTTTTCACCCTCGTGTTGATTTAAACCCACATTGTTTGCTTTATTCCATTGAACACAAAAGGAGATGTTTAACAAAATGTTTATGCGGCTCGTCAAGTTTGAAAATGTGCATGCTTAAATGAGATTTGAGAATTAAAGGATAACCAAAAATTATTAATTAAAAATGGGTTACCTTTATTTTGACAGATAAAAAACAATGTAGACTACCGTTCAAAAGTTTGGGGTCAGTAAGATTTTTTTTTTTAATGTTTTGGAAGGAAGTCTCTTATGCTCATCAAGCTTCTTTTCTTTTCTTTTCTTTTCTTTTCAAAATGTAATTTATTAAACAAATTTAATTTATTCCTGTGACGGAAACAATTTTCCCAGTTTTCTAATTACTCCAGTTTTCAGTGTCACATGATCCTTCAGAAATCATTCTAATATCCTGATTTGGTGCTCAAGAAACATTTCTTATTATTATCAATGTTGAAAACAGCTGCTTAATGTTTTTTTTGGAAACTCTAATACATTTTTTTTTTCTCTGAATAGAAAGTTTAAGAGAATTTATTTATAAAGAGTAGCATTATTTGAAATATAAATCTTTTTTAATGTCTCTTCTGTCACTTTTAAGTAAGTAAGTAAGAGAGGCAGAAGATCTGAGCTCGCGGCTGCAGGCCAGTAAACAGCGAGTGTCTGAGCTAGAGAGGACGCTATCTACAGTCTCTACACAACAGAAGCAGTTTGAGAAGCATAATAAAGAGCTTGAGAAGGGCGGGACAGTCTATGTCCACTTTTAATCAATTTAATGCATCTTTGCTGAATATGTGTTGATTTTATAAAAAATTCCTAAACCTGACCATTAAATTGGGTAACCAGATCACCAGACTAAATAAAAAGAAAAGGCAAAGAATAACATGTAAGTGAGTAAATAATGACAATTTTTATTTTTGGGTGAACTATTCTTTCAAGGCCTAATGTGTTTTGTTTTACATCTTGTACATCTTTATAAAGGTTAATAATAGTTTTGGGATTGAATATTTCACTAACAGTATTCAGCATAGTGTCAGTTAATTAAGTCTTACCGTAACACAGAATAGCCAAAATCACAATGGGATTACCACACGCTACATTACGTAATTTTTAATATTTGGTTTTACATTTAATTAGAAGATGATCAAAAATGTATGCATTACCTTACGGGATTGAATGAACTGTAAAGACCTTATTCATTAATTTCAAACTTGTTAGTCAAAATCATGTGCTCGGAGTCTGATGGGAGCTGAAATGTCGACCTTCACTCTTATTATTGTAAAATTTAAAAGGGGTTCATAAGTGCCTTTCTCTGATGACAGGATTCCGCAAAGCTGATTTTATGAAGTCGGGGGCAGATGTGCCTTGTCCAATTTTTCTGTGTGATAAATGCAAATCAGAGTTAAAATGTGGCAGTTTTTCTGTCCCCTGAGCGCCGACCCTTTGCCCCCTCATCAGATATTTGCCTCATTGCTGCTTGAGCTTCATTATTTAAATAGTACATCAGTTTGAGTGGCATCCATTCTCGCCGGCTCTTTACGATCACCTGTGGACTGATGGGGATGTGGATTCGACACTCTCCCGGCGCATTAGGGTTTAGACGGACTCCTAATAAACAACAGGCTTTTCATCCTTCATCGCTGCAGGAGCCGCCAGGTCCAAATGAGCCCGTAGATTGCTGCGAGACTTCCTCGCCTTACTATTTACTGCGTTATTGCTTTCTCTTTAGAGTGGTCAATTTGACTGATGGCAGACAGTCTTCGTGTTTTGTACTGAAGCAGGTGTAGTGATCAGACCCGGGGTGGCAGTGGCCTTGTATTGCACCCTGTCACGTTTAAGATAGTAATATCATGGGATGGATTTGGCAGGTCAGGGCTCTGACAAGAGATTGCCAGTTGGATCCGGGTATTGCTTGGTTTTAGTATGCGATTGGCATGCAAGATCTTAACAGGCATTTACTCTTAGGGGCCACTGTGTGTCGAGCTAAGGTCAGACGATTTTTTTATTTTGGGTGGGCACGTCCTTTCACTCAGACACGTTTATGTGCATGCCTAGCCTTTATTTGTGTGTTTGTTATTCCCATCAGCTCAGTGTTATTGGCTGTTAGTCTCAGGGGAATTGGCGCGTGGGCTGGTGACGCACACGAGGCCTCGGTGAGGATGGATGGAGCTGTTTGAGGGATCCTGATTGGCTGCTGTCTCCAGAGCCTTATTTCCAGGCTAGGGTGAATGTCTGTTGTTTGGCCTCTGTAGAGTTTCTTTGATCTGGCTGTAGTCGGTCAGGGCCACAAGTAGTGTTTGCGCAGTACTAAATATCAGACGACAGTATGTCGTAAGTTTGTAAGTTAACTTGTTTGTAAGGTAACTACTGATTTCCTATTATGTGCTTTGATACAGACTCTCAGGTTCCCCAAACTATGTATATGAGGGTTACTACTGAATTTGGCTAGTAGAATGGCATTAAGGTGTGGACACAATAGTGAAATTTTGTTTGCAAACAAAAAATAATAATTTAAATTCCAGTGTCAATAGTGTAGAGATGAATTACGTACTGCTCACACAGGAGTCACTTTCAAACCAAGTAACTTTCTGTTGGTCAACACCGTGAGTTCATGTGACCAACTTGTGTAGGGAACTTTTTATGAAACTCCCATTCATACAGATTCCTATTGGAATGAATGGATGTCGTTTGGGAAATTTCTCCATGAAACTATACATGTGAAACCACCTTGCTGTAAAAATTTAATTCATACATACTGTACAGTGAATTAGCTATGATTATAATGTCTGAATTTATAAAAATAATTTAACAAAATTCTCAATATTTAAAAAAAATGTGTCTGTCAAAGTTGTGGTGCAAACAACATGCAGAGAAAAAACAACAAAAAAATCTCCTTTAATATCAGATAATTTGACCTTTTGTGAGTTCGCAAGTATTTATGAATTAATAATTCAGTTATTTATTAGGACAAACAGGCTTTTTTTGTGAGGTGTGGGGAAATATTGTAAAACCTTTTCTTTGTCCAAGTACAGTTGTTTAGTCTTTTTTTCTCTCTAATTTGAATTTTATTAAATGTTTTTTGTTTGTTTTTATGCATTGAATGTTGAATCTGTATGTGCCATAAAATATCCAGTGAAGCTGATATGGCAGTGAACTTAAACACAACATGAATTAATGATAATTGACAAAATGCTTTTAAATGTATATTTATATGTTTTTATATTTAACTTATTTTAAAAATATATAAAAAATAAAACCATGAATGCGATGTGTACACTTAACATGTATAATGTTTGTAAAATGGTACAGCTTTTTAAAAATCTGAAAGTACACTCTTAATATCAGTCAGTCAAGCAGTCAAGCATTATAATATGATAATCAAGTATTATTTAATAATAGAAGTTTAGTAATTAGAATTAAAACCTGGTAACCATGAACTTAGGACTGGTGCTGGTAATAAATAACTATAAATAGGGCCATTGTCTAATATTAGACATCATTTAGTCGCCCAGAGTGAAGATTTAGTCGCATATGCGAGTGATTTACTCGCAATGTAGAGGGTTGTTATCATTGACCCATTATTTGTAGCCTCAGATATTAATTTAGTATCAAGTGAAAAAGTACCAATGGCTGGTATTGCAACAAAGGCAAAATTTTGGTATTGCTTTAAACCTAATGTGAATAAGAGGAAAAGGGTTCATAAAACTAATTACATGTATGCAAGCATGCACACAATTGAACATATTTACACACTCTTACACAATGATGGATAATGGTATTAGCTTTATGAATAGTACTATGCAGTGCTGTAATATTAGGTTTAGTTGTGTTCAGTTTATGATTGGAAGCGTTGTACCGCAGTATGGTTTGTCAGTACTGAGAAGGCGGTACAATCGATCTTTGTGATAGATTGTTTTCATTACTTGGTTCTTTTCCCTGTGAGACTATATGATTCAGAGCTGCTGGTAACTAATGTCCTTCAGGTTTCCCTTGAAGTTTCATTAATAGAGTTAATAATCATAATGTTGCATTTATTCATGAATGCAGGGAGGCTTCACAAATCATGTCTCAGCGCTTTCAGCACAAAATGCAGAACAAACGGAGCATTATGTTTGCAGGAATACTAACACCCTCATCAATCAGTGCGTTTTTTGAACTTTTCGCGAACTTCACAGCTCTGCCACGCCATTTGAAGCTGGAATTCAGTGCCAGTGCATTCAGTATTTGCCAGGAAGTTTTGCTGAACGTGCGTGGATGATTTGGGGTTGCTGTGTCTGATAGCTCACTCATTCGTCAAATCTCTGTGACGATACATCGTCGTATCGATATTTTGAACACAGCACTATTGATTACCATAGACAAGCAACAGACACGCTGAGCTTGCTTTGGTTGTTTTGTAAAGGCGCCTCTAGCTCTGATGGAGTGTTTGATGGATATAAATTCATAAGATGTGTTTTGAGACTGTGAAAGCGCTGGGTGACTTTGAAAGTACAGTACAGTACAGTGAATTGGTCAACTGGAATACAGCAGACTTTTGGTTCCATTGACTAATCATCACTTTTGCAAACTCTTGCTTTTTTCCATTATGCATCTCTACTCTAAATGGTAATTCAGCCTTTGAGATCCATAATTATTCAATTACTGGTGTTTAGTGAAGACTTAATCTAATCACACCAGAAAGCTTAGTGATTATGAATTAACTGCCTGTGATTATCCGTTTGAAATGCGAGATTTCAGCATGTTAGTGGTAGTCTTTGGTATGTAGATTGTGTTGGATTATCCCTCCTGCTCCTCTAATAGGCAGAATGGTCAACTGAGATTGACTATTATCTAGAATTTTCTCCATTTTAAAAGGGGATACTAGGGGTGTAACGGTACACGTATTCGTACCGAAAATTTTCAGGTCTTTCGGTTCGTTACGCATATGTACCAAACAAATACAGCATTGTTTTAACCACCGCACGAGCGGAACTTCATTGGAAACTTCCAGTTTTATATATTGTTACTTTTGATAAGAAACAAAGTCTCATCTTTCAAGTGATGTCCATTTTATTCAGGAAATTCAAACAATAAATGCCGTTTTAACGCTCTTTGATGTGGTGTGACAGATCGCTGTATAAAGGCCTCCGTTCAAACGGCAGAGCGATCATCCCTTCCTCTTTACTACTAGTTTTAACGTGAAATAAACATGAATGAAAATCTCATGTCTCATGTAATCGCTCAATCAGTGTTTCAACCGCGGAAAGACATCAATAAAACTGCTTGTAAACAAAATGTCACGTAGCATTTCATTTACCTCAGGCAAGTTATCAGTGTCCACAGCTCGTTATTTCATTATAAATGAAGTCTAGAGAAGAGCAATTCGCGAAATATTAGAATATATCCTCATTATATTTTATTTTAACCCAATTTTGCTTCTCTGCTAGCGATTAGATCATTTTAAGCTAAAGCTAAATGGCGATACACTCTGTATTTTCTATGAAGTGGAATGTTTAGTTTTCTTTGAACGCAAATATAGGCTATGATAACAAAAATAGTGAATGTATTGTGAAAAAAAAAAATGAAAATGAATTAATATGCATAAAATATACTGCAAACTGGGGTTAATTTCATGTCAAAGAGTGCTCATTTAAATTATTGCAGAGCGTAGGGCTGGCAATATGGCCAAAATTTATATCACAATATATTTCTTAATTTCGGTTGATACGATATAATTCCGATATCGATATGAACACTATTAAAAAAAAAAAGCCTCATAAAAACTGCCAAGAACACCCACAACAGATGTCTGTACCTACAAAAATTTATGAAAAATTAATTTGCCAAGTCTATAAAACCTCTTCCTATAAAACTATTACATTTAAAAAAAACAAAACAGCACAAATAAATTAATATTTTATAAATTAACCTTTTATTTGTATTTAGCCTTCATACAAACAAGAAATGTGAAATGTGATCTCAGACTCACCTTATTAATTATTAATATCTTTAACTTCAAACTATAGGCTAACATACCAGTCAAAAGTTTTTGAACAGTAAGATTTTTAATGTTTTTTAAAGAATTATCTTCTGCTCACCAAGCCTGCATTTATTTGATCCAAAATACAGCAAAAACAGTAACATTTTGAAATATTTTTACTATTTAAAATAACTGTTTTCTGTTTGGAAATATTTAAAAATGTAATTTATTCCTGTGATTTCAAAGCTCAATTTTTAGCATCATCACTCCAGTCACATGATCCTTCAGAAATCATTCTAATACTCTGATTTGCTGCTCAAAAAACATTATTATGTTTAAAACGGCGTAGAGTTTTTTCAGGTTTCTTTAAAGTAATAGAAAGTTCAGAAGAACAGCATTTGTCTGAAATAGAAATCTTTTGTAACATTATACATTTCTTTATCATCACTTTTGATCAATTTAAAGCTAAATAAAAGTATTAATTTCTATAATCAAATTAAAAGCCCCAAATATCCAATGATCCTAGAACCGCATCTGACTGTCTCTTTTAAAGCATTTCTTGCATCTCTAAATTTTTCCCCTGCAAAGCTTGTTTAGTAACTAAATGTTTAATGTTAATTTTCAAGACCGTTACTTTTGGACTTTTAAATAGTCCACTGCAAGCACAAGAACGTCTCCAAAGACGTACATACAGAGCTTCATTAAGACCAACTAGTTGACAAATTGATTAGATTATGTAATGACTTTTCAGTTTTGAAATTATGTAGTTTTCCAGATCCCTTTCCTTTAGTTTCATGACTCCGATTTTATGCTGAATATCAAGTTGGCAACCCAACAGAGTTCCAAAATTATACTTATTTGTACTTTGCATAGTTCTATTAATGGTCAAATGACCTTTGACTTCAGCAACAATACCTAAGGGAACTGTTTTCTGCTCATTTTTGAAAGTTGATAAGCCTAATTATTTTGATATCGTATGTATAATTATGTGGTTATTTGCATTTAGCATTTTCCCAGCTGTCTGTGACCCTACCAGAACAGACCTGTCACCATTTTTGGGTCACGACCCACCAGTTACGGACCACTGCTCTACTGAATGGGTTCCCCTGTTCACTTTGGCCTAGTTTTATGGACAAGCTAATTGCATGTAGGCTTTGTTGCACTGAAGGCTCTCAACTTGTCCAACTGCCTGTAAGTTAATGGAGGTTAAGCTGTAGCCTTGCACTCTGCATTTCATATTTGTGGACAGTTCGACCTCTTAGCTAGTTGTCACAGCTTGGAGCATAACTACTTGCCTGCGTGTTATTTCACCCATGATAGAGCGGCGAGAAGTGTTGTTAATTACCAGATTTCTTTATCCGCCATTGAAGTCTCAGCAGCTCACAGTCTTGCGTTTTTTTTTGTTATGCTAATCTAAAACATTTTCCTGCAGCTGTGTAATTATGCATTTAATGTGTTGCAGGATTAAAGCGAACGAGAAATGGCCTAGATTTAGTTGCGCTAATCTTCAGCCTTTTAAATGGTGCCATACATCAGCTATCACTTGAAAAGAGCATGGTTACCACTTTGAGGATTTGCTGTCTAATTTCTGCCGTATGCATACTGCAGCCCTCTGCTTTGCGTATTTCTTTGTGCTTTGTTTTTTTCAACGAGGTGTTTTCCATTGACCCGGACATGTCAGTTTCCAGCGGGAAGAAAAGACGCCTGTGATCTTCAGCCAACGCTCTCAAGAATGTTCCGGGCTGGGAAATGTGCTTGAGTTGAAGGCCCTACATACTTAGCATGTCGGCAATCCTTTGTCCAGAGGCAGTAAATTGTTTGAGAGAGAGACCTTAAGAGGAGGAAGTGCTTGGGAGTCACTCAGGAAGTTATCAGGCCGTTGAAAGGACACTTAATTACCCAGGCAGACATAGGCTGGGGTTGTGCTGCTGTTTTTTCATTAAGCTCAGGAATGCCTGATGCACGAGTGCTGAGTTGGCTGATATCGTGGAAAAGCCTGGACTTGTGCCAGCAAGAAAACAATTAGCGTGCCTTGCCTCAGAGACAAAGGCTGTTAGCATCTGCTCTCAATGAGAAACGTTCCACGCTAGGTGTGTGGTTTGTGATGGAAACTACCTCTGGATCTCAAGATGTCCTCACGAAGTACCTCTGTTCAGCTTTCAGATATTCATGCAGTTTTGGCAGCAGAACTCGCTCTCAGAACACTAATGTGCTATTTTCTGTGGATCCACATCCACTGTTGTGTTTTTATTTGTCTGTAGTCATTGTTTTCAGTGACAGTTGGAGGCATAGTGCTCTCTTTGAAGACATTTCTTGGAATAAACCAAATAAACACAACGTGTAGTTAGGCTTGTAAGTAAGCCAGTGTTTTGCTTTTATTTGAGTGTAGGCTGTTATGAGTTAGGTTTGGCTTTGGTTTTTGTGCTTTCCTGCTGAACATTATTTTTTTGTATGCATATGCTATCACATCACCATGTTTTTTGCTTCCATAATGTGTCTAATGGCGCTTTTCCACTGCATGGTACGGCACGGCTTGCTTTTGGGGGGTTTTCCACTGTGTACAGTACCTGGTACCTGGTACTTTTTTCAGTACCACCTCGGCTGAGGTTCCAAGTGAGCCGTACCATTACCAAAATGTGACGGGTTAAACCCTGCTGATAACTGATTGGCCAGAGAGAATCGTCACTACCTGCGTCATTGAACTTTGCGACACGAGACACTAGACCCACTAGATGAAATCAGCACAGCCAGCGAGGATCGAACGCAACTTTTTTTGAACAAACGCAACAGTTTTGAACGAGCGCACCTTTTTAAAAAAAACAAAATAATGGCTGTTTCGTGGTCTGTTGAGGAAGTACAGATGTCCCTCTCGTTGATAGCCGAGGAGTGGATCCAGCGAGAGCTTGATGAGATGACGCGGAATGAAAAAGTTTTAACGACATGTCTATAATCCCACCCAATCTAAAGTGGTACAAAACTGCAGTGGAACTGGAAACACAAACCGAGCCGTACCATGCAGTGGAAAAGCACCATAAGGGGCCATTCACATGTCGTGCCTAAAAACGCGTGGAAAATGCTAGGCGAGCCGATTTCTGCTTTTTTCCCAAAGCGTTCGGGCGCTTGCACTCCAGAGGCGTCTGCTGTTGCTAAGCAACAATGACCTGCGCACTTCATGAAGACGCGGAAGTTTCAGCAAAGGATAAATGGATTTGCAGCACTAAAAATCGCTGGCAGTAGCTCTGCTACTAAATTTATTTAAAAATGTATATCCTGTACAGCTATGATCAGTTGTTGTTAATAGTTGTTCTAAACTTTTTATAATAAATTTTTATGATTAGCGTTTTGACTTTTGTTTAGCAAGAGCTGTTTAGTTTTTGCAGTATGTTTGGACCCCAGTTGGTGGCTTTTTCGGCCGATTGAGCATGTTGAATCAGTGGTGGAGCCCGTCGGTGAGCGAGATCACTTTGATTGGCTGTTAAGCTTAGCGAACCAGTGCAGGAGCAGAAAAGCGGTAAAGTGACGAAAGCAAGCAAAGCACGGAGTCAAGAGAGCAGTATTGCTATATTACGAATCCATCTGTGTTGAGCGAGATTGGTGTAAAAATGGTAAGCAATCACTGCTTTGTTTATGGTTAGTATATCTGCAGTCCTAGCTCTTTCGGTTTCCCTTTTTTTGAATGACGAATACAGACTACTGCCACCTGCTGGTATGGAGAGTTATTTCCCCTCTCATATGCATAGAACGCTAGTTGGCCAATGGCTGTAGTCTTTTTGGTGTGTTCCTGCATTCGGTATTATTTGGTTGTGCTCCTTCTAGCTGCCCTTAGAAACCTGTCTGATTGGAGTCGGACATGAAACCAGGCTTATTTCATAGGGCTTTCTTATGATAGTCAACTATTCTTTTAGCCAACCCGCTGACTCGTCATCTTGTCTAGTCAATCTGTAGTGTCAACATGCTGTTGGTAATTTCTTGTATATTGGGGACAGTGCTGTGTGCTTCAGTCTTGTAGGGTGTGTGTGTCTGCATATGCCATATTAATGTTGTATGGCTTCCTGATTATTTTATTAGCGCTGCTGATATTTATCAAACACAATGCTGGAGTAGGACTGGAGAGTCCAGACATGCTGTCTGTTCAGGACTCTTCCTCTATCTGTTAGTCTAATTTAAGTACTGATTACCCACATACACAGCCCTTCACATTGGCCTTTGTGCCTTGTGCCCAGGAAAATATTAATTTCATTTGTGCTACCATATAAAAACTCATTTCATTCAGGCTATATTATGTTCCATAACAGAAATGTTATGAAATGAGGTGTGGGTCAGAAAATGGCATGTTTATTAAATTCAATTCACGGCAAAATTGGTATTTTCATATTTGAGCAGAAAGTGCAAGAATGCAGTGTGGAGGTGGAAGATTGTTCTCGGAGATGGACAACATCTTATTGCATCATTATCATCACCATCATGATCATCATTACTGTTTATGAGCTTGGTAATGGACCCTGCACCAACAAAAGCAATCGTAAAAATACGGCAGGAGCCCCACTGCTCACCGTCATCAGGGTAAAAATTGCAAAATGTTCCAGAGATTTCCATCGTTTCATTACAGCACAGCCTCACTATCTCCCGCTACACTCATACCCTCATTCATTGGTTTCATAGCTGGGAATAGCTGGCCTTAATGTGGCATGTAATATAGCATTATTCCCATAGACTTGCACACTGTCGCTCTTTGCTGAATGCCAGAAACTGCCACTCTCATGGCCTTCGGCTCACCCTGCATTGCTGCTAGCGTTCAAAAGCTCAGGGCTCATTTAGGTGAAATCGTGATTAAACGGGTGCGTTGGCTGTCAAATGTCAAATGGGCTGCGTGAGATGAGATCATGTGGGATCCAATGTCATGGTTTTATTGTTTATTGAGTGAAATACAAGCTTTTTGTAATGTTTTTATTTCTCTAACATGACACTGATGCCGTAATAGAGACAGTAGAATAAGGAATAAGTCATATATGGAATACAATAGTATGTAAAGGGTGATGGGCGTACGTGTATGTTTAGAAAACTCACTTAGTACACCTCTAAATACCTACAGGAACAGCATTGTTAAGATGGAGAAGATAATATGTGTTTGCACCATTTTTCATTGCTGCAGTACTGTTTTGTCATGCTATGTATTTTCTTGAATGTAAATCCTAAGCAGTTTTGGTTCTTTGGTAAATGTATCTTATTTTACATATGCTTCTCTGCAACTAAGGACTTTTGTTGTGAAAATATTTTTAACAAGAATTGATAATTCACAAAGACTAACAGATAGACAAAACTCAAATCTTAATCATAACAAACGTCACAGCAGTGATATAAAAAAAAATCCATGTTTTGTAAGGTGATGTGCTCTTTGTGCATTTTTAAAAGTGAAGATTTCACCTCTCACTTAATCAAATGTTAAACCTGCTTGAGATTATGAATTCGTTAATTAGACTGCTGTTTCACAGCAATAATACTGAAGCATACTTTTATGTAATTATAGATAATGATTATGACGGGTGTTCAAGCATAGTTTTTTTTGCAAAAAAATACATTCAGTATTACCTCGCTTGTTAGCCTATATGTTTGAAGAAAGATAAAACAGGTTTTGTATGGTAAGTGTAGACATTTATCTCTTGGTCAGCTCACATTAAGCAGAATCAAATTCATATTGTAAGGTCTGATATCTGCTCACTTGCAAATAAAAAGAATCCGTCTGTCCCAGAACATCAGAGGGTAAGTTTCAGTGCATTTAGGGCTGACATTACAAAATAATAGGGTTGGGTATCGTTAGAAATTTTCCGATTCCAGTTCCTAAATGAATTATTATTATTATTATTTTTTTTTACTATTTTACCTTCATTGAGTGTAGTGTTGCTGTAAGGTAGTAAGTAATGTTGAGTAATGCTAGTCCATCAATCACATGAGCTTCAAAGTTGATGTTTTTTATACTATCAATAACATTTTGCTTTTCAAGCAGGAATAAACATTGTATATTTGTGTAGGTCATGTACATGTTCATGTATGTCAGTATGTACTGAGAGAAGGTCATATCTTCTGATTGTTTTACTGTAGTGCTGAGAGACTGACCTTTTATATGAAAATTGTGTAAATATGAATCATACACACAACCTCAGTTTGTCTGGTTAGAGCTGACAGCTCTGCTGACCCACAAAAGCCAACATAAACAGGATATGCCCAAATAAAAGTCAGGTTTCACTAGGGCTGGGCGATATGACGATATTATCGTATATCAACGATGTCTCGTAAGTATCGCGATGTCGATGTCAACAGTCAGGTAACAGACATTATCGGAAAAAAATGACAAATGATAAACCTAGTAAGTTGTAAAATATTTTACATAGCCCCATAGTCACCATACAGTCTTTTTGCATGCAAGAATGAAATAATTTAGTAGGAGGGTTGGGCATCGAAAAGCTATTCCAATTTCGGAAATCAGATCAGATGCATAAGGTCAGGAATCAAATTACTTGTTATAAAATTACATTTCGATTCTGCTTCTCGATTTCTGTATGCGCTTTTATTGTGATTTCAAAAGATTCAACTAAGATGACGAAATAGAACTCACTTCTGCACTCGCGCACTGTTTTCTGAGCTGCACACACACACACACACACACACACACACACACGCACAAAAGCCGCCTCTTATATACGCGAACACTGGACTGAGCTCTCTTTCTTGCATTGTTACACATTCGAATGGACAAATACACACAGAATTATATCTAAATATCCCATAAATGCAATCGGTTATGTCTTAAGTGAACGTAAAGAGCTGAGAAAGAAAACATGTATTTTGATTAATAAAATAAAAATTAAAAAAATTACAATACAAAAATGAAATTTAAATTACCCTGCTTCTAAATAAATAAAGCAGTTTTTTTATTTCGTTTGTTGTGCAGATGCCTTGTTTATACCTAACTTCTTGAAATAAAATAAATTTGTCATTTAGAGTTACATCACTCCAGTCCCTGGGACCTGGTTGGTGGCAGTTGTGAGCTTACAATGGTTTGATGATTTGTGGATGTTGATGTTTTCTGCTTTGTGTTTTGTCAGCATTAAGCAGAAAAGTCAATCGGGCCCATGATAGAGCCTTGTGGCACTCCCCCTCTAGGAGAGGAGTTTTAGAGTCTGTTGTAGAGGAGTTGTGTGTTCACTGTAATGAAAGATGTCCTGTGCTCCTTGTACATGAGAGTGCCCTGATACACACTGCTCTAAAGATAGCACAAACACATTGAGTATTGTTAGCCCTGATGGGCAGGCTCAAGTCAATGCTTTTTTTAAAGAATAATTACAATTTAGACATCACTGTGGGAAACCTGGGAAACTGTAAGTCTGAGATCAATACATATTGTCTTGCTGATTATTAACACTGACACTTTTGTTTCGAAGGAGGGAGATTTCCTGGTACGAACCCACCATGTTGAGTACTGTGATGGGGGAATTCTGGATCCTGATGATGTGCTTACTGACCTGGTAGAGGACAAGGACAAGGTAAGGCTCAGGGAAACAGTCGGGTATTAATATTGGATCCACAAGACGAATGTTGTTACATCCTCTAAAGAATAATGCTAAGCTCAAAGTCATAAATATTGTGAATTGCTGAATCATAGACCTTTAAACATAAAAACTGATTGTCAATAATTGCTCATTGCTGTTAGCTTTGAGTATAATTTGCATCTTCGACAGCCTGAAGTAAACATTAAGGCCTACATTAAACCTAATTCAGTGTTTCCTATATAATTCAGTGTTCAGGGAGTTCTTTCTCCACCCACCTAAATTATAAAATTATAATTGGTCTTAACTACAAACAAAAGTATGATTTTGTAACATGTTTTTCAGACAGTTCAGTAAATGAATCAGATTTTAATTTAATTTAATCATACTCAAGAACTCAATGAATAATTTGTGACTAATACGAAAACTCATAACTGGTTCATGAGTTATTCTTATGTGAATAGAATTACAGAGGTTGCGGTGTATATTTATTTTTGTCTGTAGCCAGTGAAGACGCAATAGAAGATGTGTTGTGTTTGTTTTATGTTGTGGTTTCCGGTCCTTCAATTCAAGCTGGAAGTTTACATCTAGGTAGTCTCGCGTAGCCAGACCTTCAGACTGACGGCTGAAGGTCTGGAATTCATGGCAGCTTTCATTGGCCAAGGCCCGCCCATGAGGACGTTTGACCGACATGTCAAACAACCAATCACCGTTCGTTTCATTTCAGCGTCACGCTTCGGGGATATTTCACATACTTTTGAAAATCCAGCATTTAGTTGATCCTGATAAGCGCTCATCGTCACAGTTTTAAACACGACGGCTTTCTTCTTTCGTGAGGGGGTTTGGTGCCATGGCATCTTTGTTTCCAGGCGAAACGTTAAAGAACACGACACACGCGTCTCCCAGAAATCTTGTATAATTCAACCAATCCGATGACGACTTCGAAACTCCTGAAGTGTTTCCACTTCTGTGTGCCGTATGCATCAGACGTTCAGCCAACGGTCCGTGGGCGTGACGTCTGAAGCTGAGACTAACATCTAGGTAACCTATGATTTCTTTTGCTGTGGTGCTGTAGCTTCAGTGGTGCAGGGAACGCTGACCTAACTCATAAAGAAATCTGCCAGATAGAAGTTTCTCGTTGGCTTTGTTCAGTGTGTAGGTGTTTGGTCCAATAGCAATGAAATAATAAAACTGTAAAAGATTAGCTAGGGTGCATTGGCTTTTCATATTATTTGATGTACTGTTAATAGTGCCATTAGTTGGCAATGTCAGTTATTCCAGAGCAACAAAACGGCACAGGAAAGAACACCAGAACACATTTACTCTCACAAATGTGAGAAGATTTGTTGAGAAGTTGTGAAAAAATGTGAGAATTTATGGAAAACAAAATCACATGAATATGAAAAATCACAGGTTAGGTTGCAATGCCATATGCACCAAATATATGTGCTGTGAAAAAGTAGAAAATGTTAAATATACCTTGCTGAATGTGAAGTACTTTGGTGATGTTTTATGGATGTTATGATAATTTTTTTAACCGTAATGTATTTTTAACCTTTTATGGACATGATGGTCATTTTCTATTTATAATGGTAACACAGCATACGGTTCCTGGATTCATATGGAAAGTGCATCGTTGACATTTGCTTTAGAGGAGGCCATTTGGACCACCCTCTGATGAAAGAGTGGTCTCTCCAATGAGCCCTCGGGGTATTCTGTTTGTCCTTTCTCTGTATGGAGGTTATTATACTGAGCTGTGTGGCCACTCCTAACTCAATAACACAAAAGGGCGTTTGCCTCTTAATTGAATTCTCTCAGACATCAGATGCAAAGCTTTTGATTTCTGCAAACTAATTAATAGAAGTGAAGGCACAAGGCATTATGAGTTGCATGCTCTCTGTCTCGGAGCAAGATGATTTCTGGGATATCGCTTTATAATCAAAGTGTGGAAGTGTTTTATAGGCTTTAGCCACAGGGAATGCAGCCCATTTCTGAGGAATAATTTGAATATGAAAGATGAAAAATGGTCATGATTTAAAGATTATGAGTGGGACTATTAACTTAGAGATAATAGTGCCCAATGTTTCAGCATTCAGACCTTCTATAATTGGTCCTAACTATGTCTATAAAAACAATACTATTTTGCTACCATATTTTAATTTGAGACTGTTGATTCTATGTGTTAATTTAATACAGTTGAAGATTAATTAAATCAATGCTTTAAAAAGAAGCAATGCATTTAATCATGCCTGCTGACTTGTACACTACAGGAAACCTGTCTCTTTGAACCACACATATAGAGAACAGGCAGCACAGAATAATAAGCTGTTCACATATCAAGGCTCAACAATAAGGACTGCCGATGGCCAGGGGTCAGTGTGAAACACACTCAGGACAGTTGATGGAACGGTTTTGAAGCTCAAAGTGGGCGGAGCCGGCCATCGCCATCTTGGCAGCACGTCACCGCGCGTCACTCCCGGATAATCGAAAATGGGCAAAGAGGCGGGAGCTGGTTGCTGAAACCACGCCCACCTAACTCGACGCCGGTGACAGCAGCGGCAATCCAGCTGTCACTCAAGTGGCCACGCCCTTAATTATGCAGAATTTTACGGCTTAATATAATTTAAGCGGATGAGTTTTAAAAAAATTCACCCCCCTCACAGTTGTCATGAAGGGCAAAATTAGCTATATAGACCAAAAT
>NW_015657838.1:309851-319695 GCF_001515625.1 Sinocyclocheilus rhinocerous | reverse complement strand
ACTTATATATTATATTCTGGTGCTTAACTAGAATAGCTCACCAAAAATTAAAAAAATATAATCCACACGACTACAGTCCATCCGTTAATGTCTTGTGAAATGAGAAGCTGCATGTTTGTAAGAAACAAATCTATCTTTAAGGCATTTTAACTTTAAACTATCACTTCTGGCTAAAATAGAAGTCCATAATCCATAATAACGCTTCCTTCAGCGAAAAAGTCCATCCTCTGTTGTCCTCTCACATCTAAATACACCAACATATTTGTTTAGAACAGTTTTTGCTTGTACTTGTAAACAGTGCTTGATCGGTGCATATTTCTCACCTGATTCAAACGAGATGACTTTTTCACTGGAGAAAACAGTATTATGGATAAAGGTCTTGTATTTTAGCTGGAAGCAACATATTGAAGTTAAAAACATCTTTATAATAAATTTGTATATTGCAGCTTTTCACTTCTCAAGACGTAAATTGATCGACAGGAATCGTGTCTGGAGTCATTTTTGGGAGAACTATTCCTTTTAAGTAATAGAATACTTCTTTTTTCTATTAAACACAAAAGGACACATTTTGATGAATAGTGATGTAGTTTCACATTCAGTAACAGCATATGGTGACCAGGCACTGTCAAGGTTCAGAAGGGATCAAAAACACCATAAAACAATATGCTCAATCTTCTAAAGCTGTATGATAGATTTACATGAGGAATGTCCTGAAATTTAAGTTGCTTTTGACTGGAAAATCTTGAGAAAGTTATTTCTGTTCCTGTTCCTCACACAAAATCTATCGTATGGCTGCAGAAGACTTGAAAGTCTCAGTCGCCATTCACTTCCAGTGTATCGAAGAGAGTGGCTACATTATTCCCTGAAAACTCACCTTTTGTTTTCCACGGAACAAAGTCATACAGGTTTGGAACATAAATGATGGAACAATTTTAATTTTTGGGTGAACCTAAGTTTCTTTTTCTCACTCAAACTTGAACGTTCTTTAAAATGTTTTGGAAAAATCACAAAAAAATACAATGAAACAGGTTTAAGAACCAGTCTTCTATTTTAGTCTGACTGGTGTGAAGATGGGCTCTGGTTTTATTGCTGAAGTTGTAAAGTCACAACGTTTTTTTAGATTTCTGATTTACTTTTCATTTGAAACATTCCACAGCACGCTCACATGCACACGCATGCTCACAGATGCCTGCATGTGTTAATGATATGCTCACAGCTCTGATTCACATTCAACTGGAGGCAAAAAATGGTACATTAGTCAACACTCTCATCAATATATGAACAGAGAAAGACGTTAGAATATTCATCTGAATCTGTGCTGCCGACTTGTTGTATGGTTAGGGGCCGATGAGTAGTGCAGCACACTTGTTCCTTTCTGCCCTCTAGAGGTCTTTTATAGTGTAGCCGTTACTTGTGCAAAAACAAGATTAAAACCAAGCAAAAAGGGCAAAGCAAAACACTTCTTTATAGATTTTTCGCTACACTTTCTACAGTATTTACAATATTAAATTTCTCATGGTATTTCAAAAACAGCCCCAAAACTGTATTTTAAAGGTTACGGTGTAATGGGAGAGCAGGGAGAATGGAGTAATGTGTGTGAATAATATTGATGTGTGTGCAGGAGGTTAATTAAAAGCTCCAGTCATTCATCACGGACTGAGGGTAGGCAGACGGACTGACCGGGCTCAAATCAATGACACGCTCTCGGCTCGCTGTACTGCTGATACTCACACACTCTTGTAGCTTGCTGTGTCTTGACAGGTTTGCTAGAATTTAACTCTTGTCTTTTAATTTTTTTTTATCTTCAAGCCTGTTTCACATGTGTGCTATAGACTTGTGCCGGTATTCGGTAATGCGATATATCACGGTAATGAATATGCACGATATTGTTATCGTGGGCACTTCTAAATACCGTGAATAATTTATATATTACAAATTATTCCGAATTTTGAATGCATTTTAAGAATACTTTTCCCATCAACTGGTCAAAATGCACAACACCGCTGTATGCTGCGTGAAAGACGCATGCGCACTCTGATGTAAACAAGCGCGGACAAGAAGCGCATGGCGGAACATGTGAGAGACGCTCTGGATGAAAGCGCACTTTCACACTCTGACAGCAGATGGCGCTAAACTGCAGAAATAATAATAATAATAATAATAATTCATTTAAATGCAGCCGTTACCCCGGAAACCCTGTAAACAAAGAAGCTGCACTACTTTCTGTTTCTGAATCGTGTTTAAATGATTTAAACAGCCATTCAGATTTGTGTATTTGCTATGATGTTCATCACAGCGCCAAATACTTAAATATTTAGACTTAATAGGCTATTTATTTTCAAACTTTTTTTACATTTTAATCTGGACTACAACATGCCCTAGATATTGTTTGAAAGTGTTTTGATTCTTTATTGTTCGGTCACACTTTACATTAGGGCTTCATTAGTTAACATTAGCTTTTGCTCATTGTGAATGTTAATGCATTAACTAAGGTTAACTAATGAGGTCTTATTGTAAAGTGATACCTATTGGTCTTTATAGTTCTTTTGCACTTTAATCTGTGTAAAACTTTTGACTTTATACATTTTTCTGTATTGCTTTATTGCATTTAAATGTTCAGTTATTTTTGTTATAAGAAAAAAGTTATTAAACCTGTTATACTGTATTATGACAGCACTTTTTTTTAAACTAAATTTTAATATTGTGATAATACCGTATACCGTGATAAAAGCATTAGCAATTAATCGCAACATGAAAATTTGATACCGGCATATCCCTAGTGTGCTAAGAAATATAGTCTTGCCTGAAACCTTGATAATGTTCATGTCTCACTGAGTAGAGTGTTACTGCTTTAAGGGGCTTGTCATTTGTGTCTCCGCTGTCTTAAGGCCTTTCCACACTGAGCGCAAAAAATCGAAACGAATATCGGACGCGATGACGCGCTGGATTAAAACAACAGATTCCTATGGATGCTTCCATATAGACCGCAAACATTCGCGCACCGAAAATGCGAATGTTTTTTTTTTCACACCAGTCCGACGAATCTTTTCAGTTTCGCAACGCGAAAACATGGGCCGTCCAATAATATTTGAGTTAGGATCACGTGACCGGAGCAACTGCTGTTGCACAAAATGGTTTAGAAAACTAGTGAAAACAAACACAGAAGAAGAGTATCCCGGATAAGAGAGTGGATGCTGAGTTCTTGTTATCGTTGGTATTTGAGAACTGATTTATTCTCACATTGGTCTTTGTACACAAACACAGAAGAAGAGTAAATAAATGCTGTTCTTGGATGCTGAGTTCTTGTTATCGTTGGTATTTGAGAACTGATTTATTCTCACATTGGTCTTTGTACAGAATAACATTTCTAATAATTCTCCACTGAATCATGTGATCTGGAGAGCACCATCTGTTTTCTTCTACATGCGCGAGTGTTATGAGTCAGAGCGCGTTCACTCTCTAATCTAGATCTTCCGTATTAAAAAAATCGAGTGAAAATTTTTTCTACACATGAAATATGAAAGCAAATAGACATGATTATGACGATATACTGTATTTTCTGTATGTGTTTTGTATGCAGCTCATGGTATTTTTTATAGCAATAAAGGATGTTTATGACAAATATTAGCAGTGTAGCGTTATTAAACATACAAAGAGTGCATGTGTCTGCTTATTATAGAATCAACTAGAAATCACAATCTGAAGTTATTACAAGCACTCGATAATGGTTTAAAGTGGGTTAGCAAATACTTTCAAGTGTAGCTTGATGCTAATTGTACTTCTAATTATATTTTAGGATGTAGCCTATTCTTGTAAGCATTATAGATAGTTCTGGTGTAGAGCCAAACTTTATCTTAATTTAGATGTTAAATCCATATACGAGATGCATATCTGAGGAAAAATTCATTGTTGGTCGGCGCCACCTAGCGTGCAGGCGTGAATTAGCAGAAGGCGAACAATCATTTCGCGCTCTGTGTGAAAGCACCGTTCGTCGGCGATTCGCCTCACTTTTTCGCATCACATTCAGTGTGGAAAGGCCTTTATGTGTATCATGACGTTCTCAACTTCTGATTCCGGCTCTCCTGAGCCTAGCATGTGTTGAAAGCGCTCACAATGACATCGGTTTCACTCACTGAACATCAAACCAGAAAGCTTGCCATTGTCTAAATCTTTGTTATTTTGTCTTGTGGTCTCGTCTTGTGGCATATCTCAGTTTACACTTGTGTTGAGCTTTCGGTGAGTGTGAGGATGTGATTGTGTACTTACTGCCAAGCCGGAAGTTTTTAGGTCCTGGAGACTTATTGCGTTGCTGATTTTAACTGAATGTTCTGCACCTGTACTGTACATCAGTTTCTTGATTAGGTCTGGAGGAGGAAAGATCGATTACCAGAAGTGATTTACTTTTAAAGTATGCGATTGAATGCTTGATGTTCTTTTCATTAAAGAGGTACTTAAGGCCAAGATATAATGTATGTTTTCTAACGAGAAGCGTTAAAAATAATTTTATATACTGTATATTAAATATTTTTATGTGTCTAATTTATTTATTTGAGTTATTTAATATTTATTAAATACTTATTTTTATTGTTGGTAATAACAATTATTATTATTATTAAAACATTTTGTAAAAATTGTGTATTCCAACCATTTTTCATTTACAACTAATTATTATTAATATGAATAATTAGGGCTGGGAGATATGGGCAAAAAATTGATACTGATGAATTTTTCACATCAGTTGATATTGATAATTATCACAATAAATTTTAAATCTTTATTTTTTCAAGTTTAAAGGCAGATTTTTGCTCCTAAGTAAAATTTGTTAAAAAATGCACATTTGACAGTAACTTGAGTTGACAGTAGAAGTAGCTTGAGTTAGGATGCAGATATCATGTTCATTATCAAAAACAGTAACATCTATAAAAATTGTAACAACCTCATTTTTATATTGTGAAATTAACCATTGGTCTTACCGTAATAGCATTTAGATCATGATAACCAGTTAAAACCACACACATAGCACCTCAATACCATGGTAAAAATGTAACTATATGATTGAATGCTTGATGTTCTTTTCATTAAAGAGGTACTTAAGGCCAAGATATAATGTATGTTTTCTAACGAGAAGCGTTAAAAATAATTTTATATACTGTATATTAAATATTTTTATGTGTCTAATTTATTTATTTGAGTTATTTAATATTTATTAAATACTTATTTTTATTGTTGGTAATAACAATTATTATTATTATTAAAACATTTTGTAAAAATTGTGTATTCCAACCATTTTTCATTTACAACTAATTATTATTAATATGAATAATTAGGGCTGGGAGATATGGGCAAAAAATTGATACTGATGAATTTTTCACATCAGTTGATATTGATAATTATCACAATAAATTTTAAATCTTTATTTTTTCAAGTTTAAAGGCAGATTTTTGCTCCTAAGTAAAATTTGTTAAAAAATGCACATTTGACAGTAACTTGAGTTGACAGTAGAAGTAGCTTGAGTTAGGATGCAGATATCATGTTCATTATCAAAAACAGTAACATCTGTAAAAATTGTAACAACCTCATTTTTATATTGTGAAATTAACCATTGGTCTTACCGTAATAGCATTTAGATCATGATAACCAGTTAAAACCACACACATAGCACCTCAATACCATGGTAAAAATGTAACTATATGGTTTCTAGGTATTTGTATGAAAAACAGTAGTCTAAATACATTTAAATGCACAAACACTATAGCTTACTCACAAGAAATACTAGAATTATATTATGTTACTGCTTTAATACATTTAATATGTCTAAATTAAAACGTCTAAATGCTTTTGGTGCATAAACATTATATCGGACATTTAATGAATTCTTGTTATCGTTTTATCAAGGAAAATTCTATCGCAATAATTATCGTTATCGTTTTATCTCCCAGCCCTATTAATAATTATATTAATATTAATACTTAGTTGTTAAATATAAATAATGATAACTTATGTATTTGTAAAATGCGTATTCCCTCCATTCCTGCCAATAATAGTAATAAAATAAACACATTGTAAAAATTGTGTATTCTTGTCTAAGAAATATATCGTGATATCAATTTTGGCCATATCGTCCAGCCCTAGTCACATGCATTATAAAGTACTTTTACGATTGTGAGAAAGTCATAGTAATAAATTCCTCCATCGCTGATCATGCAACAGTAAAAAAGATTTTATCGTATTGCCGTATCATTTACAGATCTGTGTTTGAATCATCTAATTCGGCTTGCAGAACAATCTTCAGTTGATATCAGTTTTATAAATCGTTGATCAGTTAATGTCTAAGAGTGTTAAATTACAATCCTTTGATCATTTTGTTCTTAGTAGCAGTAGGGATGGAACGATTACCGGTTTCACGATAAATCATGATAAAATGCCCTGACGGTTAGTATTACCGTTTAAAATTTAATTATCATCAAAACCGTGTTTTATTATCGAAAATCCATTATGAACAGTGTACAAAACAATCGTCAGGACAATATGATCACTACAGCAAAATTATAGTAGTATTAATACTAAATTCCTCTGATTTCATTTTCAATACAATCAAAAACTGAGGCGCAAGACGGCAAGCTGCATTTGAATGAAACGAGAGAGCGCGTCCGCGCCTCCGCGGTGATACAAGAGACATGCGGCGACTTCCAAACAGAAGTGAGCATCCCTATGCCCTACTCCCTTCGAAGGGCAGAGCCCTTGAAGTGTGTTCTTTGAAGGGTGCAGGGTATTACTGTCTCGTATAAGCATTTGAAACTCCCTTGGCGAAGGGTATGGCTGACCAAATGTTACCTTGACAACGCTGCGCGGGTGTGCAGCATTCAGTACTCCATCAGTTGTTGCAAATAAATATTTATTATTATTTTATTCAAATATTGTCTAATTGTCTTATTTACTATTAAACGTTTTCAAACTAAACTTGCTTACACTACCGTCTTAAATCATATTTCTATCACTGATGAAAAATATGTTGTCTTACATTAAAATAGACAAATTTAATTAGCCTATTCTATTTATGTTTGTATGTGAACTCGAAATCAACCCCAACTTTGCTTTAAAAAGCATCACAAGATCTCCTAACCGAAGATCACATGATCTTCAAGTGAAAGTGATTTATTATTATTATTATTAGAGCTTCATGTTAATGTTAATTTAATGTTTATGCTAAGAAAAAGTGCATATAGCTGCTAATTCTATTTGTTGTTTGTTGATTTTCAAATATAAAACTTATTGAAATGTTTTCAGTGTGTGTATCAGTTCTTTTTGAACGTTTTCATCTAATTTTAACAAAACCGTGATAATATTGATAATCGTGATAACTTTGGTCACTATAATCTTGATATGAAATTTTCATACCGTTACATCCCTAAGTAGCAGTGATCACTACTTTATCCTTGAATGGCTGCACAATATCTGCGTCCAATATTTATGCTTAAAGATGTGCCTGCGTGCCGGTCTAGATAATGTTTATGTGGTATGTCATGAACAATAGACTTCAGTAGTGTGCAGAAGTTCGTTTGCATGTATTTGGCCCGAGGCGGTACCGCTTAGTGTATGTGTGTAGCCATGGTAATGGTACACTGGGAAAATTCTCCGACATTTGGAGGGATTAGAACGTCTGTGTGCTTCATCTGGAGTAATTAAACTCTTCATAGTACCACAAATCAGCTCTCTTCAGGGCTAGTGAGATTGCATGTGCGTAAAAGATAACACAACATGAGAGCCCTGTTTCGCCACTCTCTTCCTTATCTTTGTTGGGTTTAGATGGGGATTGTTCTTTTAAACTGATTACAGTGAGGCCTCCTTAAAATCTCACTTAATGCTAATTAAATAGGTTAATCAAGATTAATTAACAGCCATTCTTGCTTCTCAGCAGTGCTGCTGTCTGCTCTCCATAGAAGCCGAGACGTGAAAAGCTGTGTGATTTGATTACCGTACTCCCCCCTCATCCAATCGCCATTAACCCCCAGCAGGCTCACTGCCCCATTGGTCGGGCCGCTTGCATGAGCTGATGAATATTCAGCAGGAGCTGATGGATGAAAATAATGGTCTTGGAGCTGGCAGGAGCGATGGCATCTGAAACCCAGGCCCAGCAGGAACTAACACCGCACAGCCGGTCTGGACCAGAGAGGCCATCTCATCTCATCCAGTCAATTTAGCCGTGATCTTCCTCCCACAGGCTTCTGTGCCGCCACCCGTCATACTGCGGGGGTTCACCTCGACCGTAAATTCAAAGATTCCTAAAAAGCAATCGGCTGTGAAGCATCGAGGGTGAAAAATGCTGTTGAAGAGATCCTGACCCCCTGTGTGGTCCGTAGGTTTTAATTTATGGTCATTTAGGGCGCTTGTGGATGGGTATTGACTCTGTTCCCTGTGCTCTTTTCCCCGATGTTGTTTTTATTGTTCCAAGGCTTTAATTTATCATCAGCTCAAGCGAAACAGACACGAGCGATTTGGGAGGGAGTCGTGAGCGCCACTTTACTCTGGGCTTGAACCCTGATAATGGAGCTGGTATGATATGGTCACGGTCTAGCAGTGAGGGGAATGAATGGAGAAGAGCCCCTCCCATTCCTCCTCTCTCTTTTTCTGGGGTTGAGACTTGAGGAAATGGAGCCATCTTAAATGAAGTGTTGTGTCAATAGTGTGTTATGAAATCTTTTTGTGATCGCTGACAGGTCGGGTTGTTATGATGTGCGCAAATGTGCCGAATGATGTATCAATGAAACCAGATGAACACTGTAACAGGATCGTTGGAGTCATGGCCTAGCAGTTAGCACATGTTCCTCTGTGGCAAAATCCTTATTTGAAGTTCATGTTTCCATCCGTGTATTAGAATACACTTGGTCAAAATGCACATCTTTTAGAGGTATGAATTAGGGCTAGTGGTCGACCAATATATAGCCAAGGCCGATATATCGGCAGATATTTGGCATTTTTCAAATATAGGCATCGGCCGGTAAGTTTTTCTGTTTAGCCGATGCATTAGAGGCAGGACTTTTATTTTGACTGCGCTGAAAACGGCAGCGCTTGCGCGCGCATTGTTTATATTCTCCTTGTTCGCTGTAGTCGTTAACAGTTTTGTCTAATACGGACAGATATCTGTCTTAATAATCAGATAGAACTGTTAAACAAAGGAATTAAAATGTATACAAAAAAGTATTATAATGATTGCTTTTATATTATTAGTAATAGAAAGGCAAACATTATAATACTTTCTCGTTTGCCGTCAGCATTCACCAAATACGCTTTTATATCATTTAAACAAATCTTTGAATGACTAATGAACATCTAATTTCAAAAACCCTGCAAACTTCACAGATCTTTTGAAGTGTGAATTTGTATCCTGCATGATCGCATGTTCTCTGTGTGAAGGTCGTTCTGTGCGAATTGAATGTGGACAGGAGGAGAGTTCAGCTTCACTGGAGATGCGCGATCGACAAACTTTAAACTAGTGATTTCAAATTATGCTGCGCTTCATGCTTTTGCCCAATGTCATATTCATGTCATTTTCACTGTGTGCTGTATGTAAAATGAGTGTTACCTTGGCTTTATTTGAAAAAAATATGATTAATGCACACAAACTTCCCAGAATACTGAGAGCTCTGTTGGTTACAGTTTACTTCCTTTTTAATTATATTTTTATTAAATATGTATTTATTTGTGAAAAATACTTTGTCATCTAAAGTATAAGTATGTTTATTTTACACATTTATTTTTTTATCCATTTTCAAATGATTCAATTAAAAATTTCTTAAAGGGGTCATATGATGCGATTTCATTTTTTCCTTTCTCTTTGGAGTGT
>NW_015657838.1:306869-309366 GCF_001515625.1 Sinocyclocheilus rhinocerous | reverse complement strand
ATATATATTATATATATATATATATATATTTTTTTTTTTTCCTTTGTTTTGAAACAACACCAAGTCTCTCCTGGAAATTATAAACAAATTATTTTTAATTTTGGTTAGTTTTGAGCAAAATAAACATTAAACATTACTAATAAACATTATTAAAGTTCTTTTTTAATGAGAGTACATTGAGAGCCTTGTACACGTGCACTACCGCCGGTGGCAGTAACGCGACCATCACAGCCCTACTCTTCATCACAAATCTGGTTTAAAAACTGTATTTTTCATGTTGGTCCAGCTACTGTGCATACATACTCCAGGGTGTGGAATGTCATTACCAAAAATTTTATTTTTTTTTAACTGGAAGGTGTGACTTCTTTTTCTACATCCACTATATTAAGCATTAAGCATATTACAGTTATATGCAAGTGGTATGTCTCCTCCTCTTTGAACTGTCTGTGTTGATGGTCTAAAGCAGTTGAAGTGTGGCTGTTGTGTTTGACTTTCTTCCAGTTACTTTCCTGTCGTGTCTCTGTGTCAAAACAGCAAAAAAATGAAGTGTGACTTGATCAAGTTTCATTTAAAACTAAAATAAAAGATTCTAAACATACAGTGTTAGATTATGAATGCAGCAGTTTTTTTTGTAAATACAATCCAGCAGTGTTGACATGCTTGTCAACAGCAGTTCTGCTTTTCAGAACATTGGGAAGGGATTCTCAGAGTTTAGGTCGTAGGGTAAGTGTCTTGCGTCTGGCGGATTAGTTTGTGGGACATTTGGTGTAGTGGATCTGGACTGGACTCAGCACTGCAGGGCTCTGCTGTAAGCAGAAGTATGAGCTGGCATGAGTTTGAGGACTCAGGGTGTGTGTGTGTCTGAGGTCCGCCAGACGTCCAGACAGAGAGGAGGGCTTTATTCTCATAGGCTTTTGTCTCAGTCCAAATCCTCTCTACATTGCAAACGTTCCTTCCGTCTCTCTTTGTCGACTTCAGAAGATCAGAGAAGTTTTGAAGGGCCAAGGAGAAACGCTACACTGTGATGACTGAAACCCAGGACAGGTGTAGTGCTCCTTTGGATTGAGAATATTTCTTTGAAAATGCACTTCCGTCTACCCTTACAAAAAAAATAAAAAAAAATAAATAAATAATGGGGTGCTGCTGTGGTAGAATGCTGGTATCAGATACCATGGTAGCAATAACATAGTTTAAAACTATAAAATAATGTTACTTGAAATAAAATAAATGTTAAATGAAATAGAATAAAATTAGGGCTGGGCGAGTTAACGCGTTATCGCGGACATTTTGACATATACAAAGTGCAAAGTAGCCTTTATTTGTATGTGTTTCTGTCCGTCTCAATTGCACGAACAGTGTCTCTCCTGCTGATCAGTGCGATTTTTAACTCGTTTTTTTAGTATCGAGCAAGAACGGCAGGAGACTGTATATGACAGTCACGTTACATGATTTGACATGTTACGTAGAAAGAGGGGATAGTGCAATGCATTAAGGAAAGGGACATTCATGTTTTCATAACCGCTGGCCAAAATCAAAAACTAAACTAAAATTAAATCATTTTTGAGAGCTAGGGTGCCCCCTGGTGTTTATGGGGCCCTACGCAACATGCGCACTTTGCGTATAGGGAGGATCGGCTCAGAGTATATGATTTGCATGTGATTTTCATGAGATTCTGCCAATTTTCATAACAATACAGGGTGTTTACATGAGAAAAGCTAAGCAGGTGTAGCGATTAGCTTGACATAAAAGGCTACAAATAGCATATTGCAGCAACATTATATGGCCAAATCACACATTAGATCGCAATCACAAGTTATTACAAACACTCGTTGGTGGTTTAAAGTGAGTTTTGAGTAAAAACAACACGCGTTTTCGGTCATGTAGTGTGGACAGAGACCTTTTCTGAAGCCCAGTGGAAATGCCAGTATGGACGAGTATCGTTTTCATTTTAAAACACTGTTTTATAACGAAAACGTACTAGTGTGAATGCAGCCTTATATCAATGGGGGTTAGGACGCTTACACACTACAGCCTCACGTGTGAGCCACGTCTCTGGGTGTAACCGGTGTATACTAGTAGGTGTGTTCGACTTGATGCGGCACTGTGCAGACCAATCAATGTATGACATCAAGTACCGCGAGAGCTATCCACAAGTTTCCTACGCCCCATGAGGCCGTAGGTTCGAAGTAAACAAGAGGGACGTGACACTCATTCATTCAATAGTTGACAATCATTCAATATTTAGCGATCCAAACTTGCTAACGATGTGGGAACACAACTTCAACCAACATAAGAAGGGTGAAACAGTACCTTTACCCTCCGCGGTAGATAGTATGGAGGATGATGTGAAGAAGTGGCCTTATATCACTAGGGGTTGCACCGACTAGTCGACTTCAGTGCTCTGCCATGACGCTTTACGCTTGACGTCGACTAGTCGCTGGACCTATAGAGGGCGCAACAGGATAAGAAATCTTTGAAGGACTTCCACATTTACGCT
>NW_015657838.1:273799-306368 GCF_001515625.1 Sinocyclocheilus rhinocerous | reverse complement strand
TGTAAAAAAAAAAAAAACCTTTTTACCTGTTCACAGCGAATCATTTTGGTGCATGTCTCTTTAAATGATAATGAGCTACTGCTCACTCCACCTCCTCTTCCGTTTTTTTGTGTATTTGGTGTCACGTTACCATCAAAACCAAAACTAATCTGCTGCGTCCTCAGTGGCTCTCATGTCGGGAAAAAAATGAAGACTCTTATGTTCAATATCACTAGGGGTTGCACCGACTAGTCGACTTCAGTGCTCTGCCATGACGCTTTACGCTTGACGTCGACTAGTCGCTGGACCTATAGAGGGCGCAACAGGATAAGAAATCTTTGAAGGACTTCCCCATTTACGTTCCGTTTCCAAACAGTTAAAATGACAAATAAATGCATACTCTGAAAGCGCTCCACAAGACGTGTGATTATATTACTGAATGCTTGAAATTGAACAGGAGAATGCACATTTTAAACAGCTTATAGTACAGGTAAGTTAATCGCCGTTCTAATCTAATACGCAGCTGCACTGTAACGCACACACACAGGCTACATACAGTAGCTCGTACATCACACACACATCGCGCGCGCATAGAATCATTCAGCGCGGAAATGTATTGTCAACACTGTTCTGTGATTTCTCAATTAAATAGCTTATAAACTTAAAAGTTCAAGCATATATTTCTTAATAACTAAATCCCACAGCTTCACTACTAGTAGAGAGACGCTGCCAGGTATTTAATCACATAAAAGTCGACTTTAAAAAAATCAGAAGTCGTTCAACCCCTACATATCACGTACGGTAGCACGTTTGAGCTATTTTGGAGATTCAGTAGCCTGTGATGGTAAGGCGATGAACAATTTGAAAAGCTCAGAGGCGTATCAGTATCTACACAGTGATAAAGTCGATCGGGTGTTATTTAAGGATGTTGTAAACTACCTTATCTTTATTAATTAATATAAAATAATTTTGTGAGACTTTTTAATTTAACTCAACAATTTTAATGATACTGAATTTAAAAAACACAAGCCAATAAAAAATAACCACACTTTTATTGGAAGTAAAACTAAAAAATTGGACAGAAAATATATCAATATTAAATATCAATATATAATTTTTATTCTGTATTATCAGAGCATGTGAGCAAAGCATAGGTAGCGTCATTTTACTAGCGTTGCCCAGTATAGCTGTACTACACCATGTTACAGCACCGTAGCGCTACTGCAAACAGGAACTATACTACTATACTACTAAGTATACTACATAGAAATTTCCTGCCGATGCGTTAAGCGGACTTTTCAAGTGAGCATGAGCGGTACATGAGCGGAATGCACATTCATAGAGCGGAGTGCCACGGTGACGGCGGCTAGAGGGAGAGTGAAAACTGTGCGCTAAACACTACCGGGCGGTGCAGCGCGCCATATATTTTCGGCCGAAAACCGAAAATGCCATTTTCGGCGGCCGAAATTTTGGTGCATCCCTACAAAATACCATTGGTATACTACTTCCGCCGCCTCACTGGAAGTTGTACCCACGTTCTTTTTTACAGTAGCGCCCCACGGAAACAGGTGGATAGAGAGCAGACTGTTCTGTATGTTTTCGAATCGCACTCGCTGTACTTTGATGTCAAACACTGATCGATCTGCGCAGCGCCGCTTCAAGTCGAACACACCTATAGTTTTTCCTTGAGTAAGGACAATTAAGGGCACGAAAATTGTTTATTGTATTGTGATATTATTAACTAATAAATGTACTAAACTGAAATGTTTACTGTGTGTCATTCATGTTCTGCATATGTTGCTTCACAGTAGCCTTCACTTAAAATCTTTAGATTGTTGGATGATAAAATTAGCACACAAAATACTAGGGATGCACTGAAATTCTGCGCAGCGCCGCTTCAAGTCGAACACACCTATAGTTTTTCCTTGATCACCAGCACTTGATTTAGGCACATCAAGCATGCTGCATGCTTATTGTCTTACTGACGTTGACTTAACCCCTTAGGTATCGAAATTAGGTACCGAACGACAAGACATTTTTCGATACTCTATGGTATCAAGGCAATTCAGTCGGTGCCTAAAAAGTATCAAACTCGATACACAACCCTAGATTCTAAACACTGGTTTCAGCTCTGTTTAACACATTTTACCATATTTTATTTCATTTCACATATTTCCTTAGATTTCCCCCAATACCAGTGGAGAAAATGCCAAAACATTCAGAAGAATGGTCTGGGCCTGGTATTGTGTGTAACCCAAAGGTCCTCATTGCTAAGATACATATTTAAAATACACAAAATCAGGGTTTCTAGTGCATTATCGATGAAACGGCTACAACTGGCCCATTTGAACCTTACACACTCATCTTTGTTATTTTGACTGAAATTAGTAAGATTCTGACAAGTGGCAAAAAGCTGTGAAGGAATAAAACCTTGGAATACGCAGGTGTCACAGAAAATGGCTTCAGTTCCGCTCCGCTTTGAACAAAATAAAGGCATAAAATTAACTGTGTTCATCCGTGTTCCTGAGTTAGATCTCTCCCATGTGTGAGAAAGAAAATAACTGTAATTAAGAAATTAGAAATGTAATTTCTCAGAAATGCTTTTGGAACTGTGGCCCTATCTGAGTGCTCCACCTCTCCGTATGCGCCAGTTAATTAGCGAACGCCGCAGCCATCGAGGAAAAATGATGCTGATAATTTGTAAATAATAGTGTGGCTTTTTGTAGCTGGGCGTCAAAGGTTTCCATCTTCTTCTCCCCTAAGAGGCCTCCATATATCTTTGTCCAGCTTGTAAAGTATACCTCATAAATAATGTAGTGCTCGTGTTAATTAGTGTTAATATAAATTAGCCCATTAAGCTTTGGGAAAATGTTCGTTTAGGGAGGGTGGAGGAGAGGAATGTTCATAGCTTTGGGCAAATTGATTAGAAATCTGGGAGTCATTTTGTTTTAAAAGTAGTTGGGATAGTTTGGGGTGGATCCCAAACAATAAAGATCATTGGTTTGATAAATACAAATGCAGTGTTGATTGGAAGGTCAGGTTTAGAGTAGAATATTTGCTAAAAAAGATTGTTAAAATCATGGTAAAAATGGCAGATGTGGTGGCAGTTGTAAAAAAAATACAGTGAGAATGTTTCAGGTATTCCCTAGTATGGAAAAAAAATACTATGGAAGTCAATGGTTGCCGTCAACTGTTTGGTAACCAACATTCTTCAAAATATTTTCTTTTGTGTTAAACAGAAGTAAGAAACTCATACAGGTTTGGAACTAGTCGAGGGTGAGTAAATGATGGGATAATTTTTTGGGTGAACTATTCCTTTAAATAAAATATAATCATATGTGATGTTACACAGGGTCTTCCGGGAATGTCCTTTTACCGTTTCCATGAAAAATAGCATACATGGTAACTTATGTTTTTTACATGCAAAAACCATAAATGTGACTTTTTTTGGAGTAAAACTACATATGATGTTAAACCATTTGCAGTTTTTACTGTATGTGGTAAAGTACAGTAACTTAGTTAATTAGCAGGTTTTTACTGAAGCATTTTATTTATTTATTTTTTTTTACAGTGTAGGTAAACTTTGTAATAAACCAATATTGCTATCAGCAGGAGTAGCGATGAAATTGTTTGCAATTTGCTGTGTGATTTCACTGGATAGTGGATAGTGAGCTGTCTCAGCCACGACAGAGCAATAGCTTGGATCCTGGATCCATGTTTAAGAGTAAACATTTGCCAAAGTCGTTTTCCGAAAATAATAACCACAACAACTTCTCAGCAAAACATTTCAGCCCTGGATGGTCCCATTTGAAAATGACTTTTTTTATTGGATAGTTAGAGTGAAATGGGTCCATGACTATACAGTCTCTTTTTTGTGTGTTTTTTTCTTCCTCAAATGAACATGCTTGTTAAACAAACAATGCCAGAGTTGTATGCTGTGATAAAACCTTTTGGTCACATAGTTTTTTGGAGTAGTAAAAAAGGCATTCTAGCCACTGAATAAGGGGTTTTGTTTAATAAATCATGCATATAAATGTAGATTGATTATTGTCTAAAGAAATGATGCACGAAGAGATAGCAGTTGCATTTTTCCTTAAAACAAAAGCTTATTTAGCACCCAAATTAACATCTAGGTTGGAGGGTTTGAGTAGTATTTTTTGCCCAGGCTCTTTTAAGAAAAATACCGCCTTTTATTATGTGCTTTGAACCTGAAAACTACCAAACTACCAAAAAGCCACCTTTTTATTCAGGAGCACAAAGACTCAGTACTGGGTTTGATGCTGGGTTGTTAAGATAATTCGGGTAATTGTCGCTCATTTAGGAAATGAGTCCTATGACTAGCTCTGCTCATTTCTCCCTTTCTCCATCGCTCTGAATAGGCGGTATGGATTTTTTTATCCTCCTCTCCTTCCCCCTTCATCTCCCAGGGGGGGTGCTTGGAGGACCAGGGAAGTTGTGGACACACCAGGATGCTGAGAGGCTGTTCTGTCAGGCTGACAGCCAGCCCGCTCCTCCCGCTGAGAATGATGATAGGGAGAAGGGAGCGTTGGGTAATTGGCCTCTTCATGAGTCTCCCCTGAAAATAGACATAATTCAGAGTAGAGAGAGAGAGAGAGTGTATGTGTGTGGAAGCCTTCATGTAGGAGACCGTGTGGAGTTGGTCTCATTTATGTTGGGCCCCACATGTTCATTTTCTGGAACAAAAAACAGCATGGATGAGGCTGAGAGCTATAATGAGAAGTATTATGGCAATTATCGAGAATGCCACATAATTTCCTTCATTTCATCAGGCTTACTCTGTTATTATTGGTAATATGGGCAGTTGTTTATCTTGTGTTCTTTCATAAGTAACTTTAAGATTTTTTTTTGTCACATTCTCAGTTTTTCTTACTTTTAAGTGTAAATATTTAGGGCAATATATTATTATATAATATATTACATAATATATAATACAAATTATTTTTGTTTCGAAAGCAATCTCTTATGGTCACCAATACTGCATTTATTGGATCCGAAATACAGTAAAAAAAAAAAAAAGTGTACAAAAGTGTTGTAAAGTGTTACCAAAGAATCTATTGCCTTAAAAAATGAAAATAAAATAAAATAATGCCTAAATAATGCAAACAAGTAATCGGAAAGCATTACCGCTTTATAATTGCGAAACCTGCAGGAGTGTGTAGAATTATGCACAATGCCTGCAATCCCACAGTGAAATTCAGGCCCTAATTATATTGCACAAAATCAAGCACAAGTGAACTTGTACTAAGTTATGTAGTCAGAATGTGTAACTCCTTCTGTGGACGCGCTTTTTGTAATAACACTCTGAAAACGTCAGCTAAACTATTTTTGCAATAGTACTCTCATTATAACGTTATGTATATGACAGTCCTAGTCATAGTTGTTAATGCTCTGCATTTCTGTTTTGAGCTGTGCGCACTGAAGATCACCAGTACAATGAAGCACTTTGATAGCGAGTTTTTAATCAACGGGATTTAACTCACCATATTTATCTTATACAGCATACACTTGGTTATTTATACTGCAGAACCTTAATATTATGACTTATATCTGCACAAAACAGTTCCACAAAAGGCTGTGAGTGGCTGCACAAGTTGAACATGACTGTGCTCGTCATGAGGATATAACTCTGTGGATGCATTCTTTCCATAACGCTCAGAAACATGGCATATTCTTTTACAGTCGTGTTCTCGTTATAATTTTATGTAGCCTATATGACAGATTTGTTCTGCACATTTTGCCCTTAATGATACTTTTCTTTTCAAAGTGATTGAAGTAATTCAAAACCATCATGGCCGTACGCGTTTGAAGTGTCTCAGCAGGGGGCGGGGTAGGCCAAGAGGGTATCGCGGTATGCCATAAGAGTGGTGAAAGAGGGTGGTGTGTCGTGGTTTTCCGGTTCGGTTTGAATATCGTTACACCCATATTAAATGAGTCTTTGTGTCTGCTGGTTGATCATCTTATTTATTTATTTTTTAAGCACAATAAAAAAAAAAGATTTAACCTTTTGATCATCCGCAGAGTGACATTTCAAGTCGGAGACTTTTTATTGCTTTCATAAATGTCTAAAACCTGCAGCATTATGGGTATTCTGGACATAATATGTTGTCTCTCATTGTAAATGGTCTGTGTTCTGGCTGTACTGAACCATTGCCAATGAAAACTAGCCAGTCGCCATGGGCAATGCAGTGTAATGGCTTAGAGTTAGTCTTTTGTGCTGGCTGAACCTTTCTTAACCCCGCCGTTGATTCACTGAATTGGTCACACATGCTGCAGAAGCAAGATAATGCTGACATATCTTCTATTTTTACTAAAGTCGCAAATGTTGGTGATTGTGACTGCATTAAAATCCCAATTTTCTTGTGGAGAGACTCCTTATAAAACATCATGTTTCTTGTTAGTTCCTCCTGAGTAGGATGTTATGTTCTGGATGACTATTGGTCTTATTAATCAACACAATGGAGCATGTGGCTCCGCCCCTTTTGACCTGGTGAAGTTGGTGGGATGCGAGAATGGAGGGAATATGCTCCTCTGTCTAATGACACGCTGTTCATTACGCACTAATGGAGAGAGAGGTGAGCAGAGCATTATCTCTCGCTGAGAGTTCATCACATTGGAGTTCAGCGGCGTGATTTTAAATGGGCGGAGAAATATGTGTCATGCCACCTTCACCAAAACGTCCATCTAAATCTTTTGGATTGCATTTTATGACCGTAACTTTACACGCTGAAGACAGGGACTGTACTTGACTTTTAGATTCAATTGTAATGTTCCATTACTTTGATTGCTTGTGTCCCTGCATCTGGGGTAATAGCAATAAAAATAAGAGGAAATTAAATTAAATGGAGGTTTTAATTTATTGTGCTAATTCATGGCCCCATTTTGTGTTGGGTTTGCCACAGGCAAGGTGTTTTTAATTGTGTTATGCACAATCCCGGAGCGGTGAAGTGGAATAATTCTTAAAGCTAATTTAATTTTTTGTGAATTTTAATGTTGTGCAGTTGCTTTCATTACCCTGGAAGTGACTGAACCATCTGGTTAATGCATAGAGCTGCATTTACACTACAGACGTTTGAATCTGTTCCAGTAATTAATGATAAACATGTTAAAAACAGGTGGAAAGGCAGGGCTCAGTTGGGAGTTAAAACAGACCTGTTAAGTAGGAAAAGTACAACCAAAAATGAGCAAGTCTGTCAATTTTCATTATATTTTCACTTTACTTTATTCCGGGCTAAATTAATATTGAAATGCATGTCAAAATCTTTTAGTACTTGTTCATTTTTTCCCAGGTAGCTTTATAAGGTGGATTTAATCTTTTTAAAAAGCTCAATATGCTTGTAAGACTTTGATGTTGCTAGGGAGCTGCTTGGTAGTTGCTAGGGTGTTCCATGTTGTTGTTGTTTACTGCACCACCTAGGCCTGGGCGAAAAAACGGTATCGATATTTATCGACGGTACACCTTCGATAACGATATAAAAAATGTTCGATATAGTGCACGATATAGGCACGTGCTCTGAGTAACGCAGACAGCACACACAAACACGAACATGAGTGCTGTGCCTGCCTGTGTTGAGGAGATTGTGAATAAAAAAGTTGAATATTAGTCGAATTTAAAATAAACCTTTGCATTTGAATGCAAAAATAGTACAATCAAATGTTAGGAGTGCGTCAGGGATCGTCATCAGTGGAGCGCGAGATGCGGTGATGATGATGTAAGTGACGTTGTTGCATTTTAAAGTGGTCATATGATGCGATTTCAAGTTTTCCTTTCTCTTTGAGGCCTGGGCGATAAAACGGTATCGATATTTATCGACGGTACACCTTCGATAACGATATAAAAAATGTTCGATATAGTGCACGATATAGGCACGTGCTCTGAGTAACGCAGACAGCACACACAAACACGAACATGAGTGCTGTGCCTGCCTGTGTTGAGGAGATTGTGAATAAAAAAGTTTATTTTTTTTAGCTATATCGCCCAGCCCTAGCACCACCTCCTCTTTTATGATATTCAAGTCTCTATATGGCTTTAGTGTTTTTTTCTTAGTGTTTTCATCATTCTGTCATCATTTACTCCCCCTCATATCGTTCCAAAACTGTATAGCTTTTTTCTTCAGTGGAAACAGAAAAGCAGGAATTTTGAGAAAAGTCTCGTATTTTATCTTGTCTGCACAATGGAAGTCAGTGGGCACCAAAACTGTTTGATTACCAACATTCTTCAAAATATCAACTTTTGTGTTCCGCAAAACACAAAACAAGTCAAACAGGTTTGGAACGACATGAGAGTGAATAAATGATAAAAGAATTAAAATTTTTGGGTGAACTTTTAAATAATAGTAAATAAAATATGATTCTGCTTTGAAAGCTTACTTCTAACTCAGGTGTCTGGTCTGCCCTGCTTGTCCCCTCTCTCCCCTTCATTAATGACTGAAATAATCTTTAAGTCACACTTCTTGAGAGCAGTAGGCAGGAGGTCTGTACGATGCATGTGACCCTGTACCAGCACACGGGGTTAATTGGATGAGTGAATGAAATGTTAAAGTTAGACTCTATAGTCTTTCACCCTCAATTAAAGAGAAAAACAGCACCTGGGACCAGGCCGTCCACATTAGTTTGAAAAGCTGGCTCTGTTTTTATTATATTCATCTCCCGATGGCTCTATCAAAGTAATTAATTACCTTAATGAATGGTTTCACCTGATTAGATGGTTGCCCATCAAAATTGCCAGTTTGAATTAGCATCTCCGGGGTGTGGAAGCCATGTTTCTTTGTCAGATATGTACTATCCTCCGCTCAAATCAGACTCCTTCAAAGGAATTTCAAAATATGATATGGATAGTTCACTCAAAAATTTTAATTATATAATCATTTACTCACCCTCATGTTGTTGCAAACCTAGGCTATATGACTTTCTTTCATCTGTGAAACACAAAAGCAGATGTTTTGAAAAATATGTTGGTTGCTCTTTTTTCATGCAATTACAATGAATGGGGATTGAATCTTTCAAGCTTCAAAAAAATATACAAGAGCATAAGTAAAAAAAAAAAAAGAAAAAAAAGTGGTCCATACTTATGTTGACTATGTAATATAAAAGCATAGTCTGCTAAACAGACCAAAATATACTTCCCTTCCAGCTACAACTGAATTATTCAGTCAGATTCGAGATTGAATCATTAAGATGATATTTGTGAATAAGATCAATTATTCATTGAAAAAAAATAAATAAATAAAAACACACAAAATAACGATTTTTATCACAAATGAGACATGGCTAGTTTGAATACACCAAGGCAGATGGCGGATCTTCAGTGAATAATAACTTTGTCTGTTAAGTCTTCTATATGTCTCGGTCATATAGATATTTATGATACTTTTATGGTCATTTTTTTGTTATTTTGGAGCTTTTATAGCCCCATTCGCCATTCACTTTCATTATTTTCAAGAGTGGACAAGATATTCTTCAAAAATTCACCTTTTATGTTCCATGAAAGAAAAAGTCCTATGGGTTTGGAATGACACACGGGTGATTTAAACGATGAATTTCTATTTTTTGGCTGAACTACAGTATTTCTTTAAAGCTTACGTGCATTATATATCATGCTTTCTCTTGATTTCCATAGGGGCTTTGAGGAAATTGAAGAGCATTTCTGTGCTGAAATTATTTTACCAAATGTATTAAACCAAGGCTTTAGACAGAACGAACATTTCAGGTTTATGGTGCTTAAGATGACAGGTCATTCAGTGGTCTTCTGTATGAAAGGGTGAATAAAAAGGCTTGGAAAATGAAGATTTGGGGTGGCTGAATCCGGCAAAGAAAACCTTTGATTAACATGCATTGACATGGTAATTTAACCCTTTTTAGTTACATGAGCGATGGTAACAGGGTTTTCTAATTGCCTGACCTCAGATGGATTGCCCCTGAAGAACCAGCCCATAATTCCTGTCATTCACCTTGAGGAGGGCATGATTCTTTCGCATGTAGGCTGAAACCTCACCCTCTGTTGCTGATCATGAGCCAGTTTCAAGGTTTCTTTTTTGGGTTTTGAATGCTAATACACTGTCAGAGTTTTTACACCTTTTACCTGTAATAATCAACTCACCAGACATTGTTATTCCTCAGGATATGCTTTATACAGACAGATGGACTTTGTTTCCCAGGTTTGCTATGTAGCAGTACCTTTAAAAATGTGAAATGGCATTTCCACTTCATTATGTCTGATCAATGCCCTAATTAAAAGACTGCAGAATGAAGGGTAACATCTAAAGGACCACCCTCATTATCTTTCTCTGGCTCCCCTGGGTCCCGGCTGTGTTGTTTTTCATTCTTTTAAAGGACTGACTTAACCAGCACACAACCCCCTCACCAGTACATTCAACGGTGGCATGTTTAGTTGGGTGGCAGTGTGAGATAATTGTGGTTTTCTTTTTGAATGTTTTAAAATGTAATTTATTTCTGTGAAGGCAAAGCTGAATTTTCAGTGTCATTCCTCCAGTCTTCAGTGTCACATGATCCTTCAGAAATCATTCTAATATGCTGATTTTTAGGGATGCACCGAAATTTCGGCCGAAAATTGCATTTTCGGTTTTTGGCTAAAAGAGAAAAACGGCTGAAAATATGAGCCGAAAATATATGGCGAGCCGCACCGCCCAGTAGTGTTTCACTCTCAGTCGTGCAGGTTTCACTCTCACTCTAGCTGTCGTCACTGCACGGTGTGACGCTTCTCAATATTCCACCCTATGAATGTGTGTTCCGCTGAGTTGCTCACGGCTCATATGAACACTCCACTCAAAGTCCGCTCAAATAATCCGACAGGAAATCTCTATGTAGTATAGCCTACTTGTTCCTGTTTGCAATAGCGCTACTGTGCTGTAACATGGTGTAGTACAGTGTAGTACAAATGTCGCTACCCTCTTGTGACGCTGTGCTCTGCTCACATGCTCTGATAATAATAACTTTGTAGGACTATACATTATTTGGATAATTAAAAAAAAAAAGTTAAATCTGATTCTGTTGCATAGAACTGAATAAAAATAATAGGCATATACATGAGCAATATCACTCGAGTACGAGAGTGATACTGCGTTTATTTGACAGTTAAACATACGTCACTTTTAGAATTCGTATCAAGGGCATGTGCTGCTTCAGTTAGGTTATTAGTGAGAAATAATGAGGTTATAAGAGAGAAACAATGTGGCAAGACGTGCATCCAAATGAGAGAGAGAGACCGCGAAGCTAGACGTTTCTTCTTATGTTAACTAACGTACTCTACGATTAGCTCAGTGAATAATAAAAAAAAACTATAGACCCGGCTAGAGCAAGCGGAGTGATACAAAATTGTGAAAGTGTGTTCCTGTAGCTATACCAGTACACTATCTCACAGTTCTCAACCAAACAGATTTGAGAACCAGAACGAACTGTTGTATAAATACATATACATACATACATACATACATATATATATCAGTATATATATATATCAGTATATATATATACTTTTACTTTCAATAAAAGCGTGGTTATTTTATTGGCTTGTATTTTTTAAATTCATTATCATTAAAATAGTTTAGAAAGGAAAACTTGAAATCGCATCATATGACCCCTTTAAAAAGCATTTTCTGTTTTGGTTTTCGGCCAAGTGCATCCAGAATTTTCGGTTTCAGTTTTGGCCCAGAATTTTCATTTCGGTGCATCCCTACTGATTTGATTGCTGCTCAAGAAACATTTCTTGTTATTATCAATGCTGAAAAGAGTTGTGCAGCTTAATATTTTTGTGGAAACCGTGATACGTTTTTTTTTTTCAGTTTTCTTTGATGAATAGAAAGTTCAAAAGAACAGCATTTATTTTAAATGGATTTTTTTGTCATTATAAATGTCTTTGCTGTCACTTTTCATCGATTTAATGTGTCCTTGCTGAATAAATGTATTAAAAATATTATTGATCCCAAACTTTTGAACGTTAGTGTATCTCACATAAAAATAACAGTATGTGTGTTTGGAACAACATGAGGGTTTTTATTTTTGGCTGAACTATGGCTTGAAAGTGAGTTATTTGTTTAATTGCACATATATTAGGCTGTGTGTGTGCGCAGGCTGTGTTTTTTCCTGCTCTGTACGCTACAGTTGGAAACAGCTGGGTCATGCTGAGTGATAAACGGGAGTTGTGTTCACCATAGCAACAGACAACGTGTGTGAAGGTAAAAAGGATGGCAGGGTTAGGAGGCCATCGCTGTAGATGACTATGAATAAGACAGATCATAATTACTCCATCTCTCACTGTTTTTTTTTTGTTTTGTTTTTTAATCACTCCAGGCAGTTTGCAGCATTTTATTGAGATTCATTTCAGTGTGTCCCAGGTGGCGTCATATCCTCAACAACCCTGGAAGAATTAAGATCTACACAGGCACACAAATCCCTACAGTATTGTTTGTGGTCTCAAATACCTGTTGTGTTTCCCTTGGAGTGGTCGACCAATTTGGGTTTTTAATGACTGTTGTTTAGAGAGCAGGGTGACCTATATTTCTATGTCTATGTAATACCTGTATTTATAAGTATTTGGATGTTTTGTACGGTGGCCGAGAGAGCTCAACGCGCTGCAAATAGAAAAAAACACCTGCAAATTAAGAAAGCAACTTAATCAATTTGACAACACATGTGCTGCAAATGCTCACAACACAACCAAATAAAGAAACGCGCTGCAAATAGAAAAAACACCTGCAAATTAAGAAAGCAACTTCATCAATTTGACAACACACGTGCTGCAAATGCTCACAACACAACCAAATTAAGAAACGCACAGCAAATACTCACAACACAACCAAACAAAGAAACGCGCTGCAAATAAAATTCTTTATGTGGTTGTGTTGTGAGCCTTTGCAGCGCGTTTCTTTAATTGTTTGCGTTGTGAGCATTTGCAGTGCATTTCTTTATTTGGTTGTGTTGTGAGTGTTTGCAGCGCGTTTGTTGTCAAATTGATGAAGTTGTTTTCTTGATTTACTAGTGCTTTTTCTATTTGCATGTGTTTTCTGAAGTTGCAGCGTGTTGAGCTCTCTCGGCCACCGTACTTTTGCCTCATCTTAATGTTTTCTCCAACATTGTGCCCCATGAGGGCGTTTTTAAGATAATGTGTCTAGTTAAAAATAGTCCTAACACAGTGGGACAGTGCCAGTTTTGAAACAATGGACCAATCAGATGAGCCTTGGGTGGAATAACCATCTTGAGTGTATTGATTGGGCACATCACATCTAATTGAAACACACATTATGACCATTTTACATGCAATGCTGTTACAATATTGAAATCTTCTTGCGTTTGCCATGTCATTGACCTCATAAAAGCTGTTTCATTTTATTGGTTGTGAATAAAGTCCCCTCTGATTGGTCAAAGAAAAACATTGAAGAGAAAATAATACTCGCCGTTGCAGATTTTCCTTTCATACACATTTTATGAAGAAATTCATTGCATTTTATTATGTTTATTATGAGAACACAGCTCATGACATGATTACTTTTAAACACTCCTTCTGTTAATTTCCATTGCGCTCTCTCTAGTTGTTTTTAACATAAGGATGCGTCCTGTGTGAACAGCCCCTAAATCTAGAGGTTCTCTCCAGTCTCTCCGAAGAAAGCACACATGCTCCTGCAGGCAGACTTTGATAAGGAGCCCCAGAACGAGCCGTGGCCTTGTCTCCCCTCAGGGCAGAAGAGGAAGAGATGGAGAAAACAAAGGAATGAGTGAATAAGCGAGAGGGGCGAAAACAGAATGAAGGCAGCTTTTAATAGTCCTAACTACCCAGAGGGGGTTTAAAAAGATATTAAACGTTTGAATAATACATTTGGAATACATATGAAAAGATATTAAAATGGATTTGCTATTAAGGCAGTTTCTAGGCAACATGGACCACTGGAAGAGGGGAAACGTGAAGTGAAGTGGACTGCACTCGCTGAACGCGTTGCCCTTTTTGAAGCATGAATACTGAATGCCTGCGCTCGCTCTCTGAACAGCTGTTGGCTGTAATTTCCCCGCTCGCCTTGATCCTGATCCATAATTAATGCATCTATATCCTGATTAGTACATTAAAGACTGTTGATATAAGTAGATATGGAGAGATTATTACGAGCTGTTAGTCAGCATATATTTTTTTAATGAGCTCTTTTAATTGGTTATTTTAGGGTTCAGCATGTATTTGTGAGCATGAGGGCGATTAGAGAGATTGTTCATAAGATTTATAACGTTTCACTCTGTGAGTTTTGTTTGAATCTTTATAAATATTTCACCTCAGATTGGTCATATGCTCTCTTTGTGGCTCTGAAGGGACTCATTGTGCCATATGCAAAACAAAATGACAGCAGTTGTGTGCCACATAACCTTCACATAACCCAAGTGTTTGCTTTTCCTAAGAGTTACTGAAGCCAAGAGATTTAGTACGCATTAATGCAGCATACAGTTTCAACACTGAGATTAGGAAACAGCAGGTTACGCATTTGGTTTGTGACAGTACAATTATTTTGTATGCCTGTCAAACTTGAACGATGGCACCCTTACAAATGTTACAGGTTTAAGCAGAGCAATATGCCAGTCAACACAGACGACTTATAATAAATAATTTTACCTATAATTGATCCATTTAAAAAACACTAACAATTATAACTCTTAGACCGGAAATATTCTTAAGCATGCCGATGTGAATGCTTGACATTTTGACAATTCACATTGAATATACTTTACATGCATTCTTGCACCACTTTGGTGGTACCAAACCTTAGCACTGAAGTGGGTGAAAGAGTAACCTTCAAATGTTTGTGCCGAAATTTGCATTCATATTTGTGTGTAGACTGTTTCGGGCTTTAAGTCCATTTTGAAAAAAGCTAAATGTCTCTACTGTTTTTTATTTTTATTTTAAAGGGATATTCCACACAAAAATGAAACTTCTGTCATATTTATCCAAAATAGTTTGGTTACCAGCATTCTTTTTTTCTGTTCCATAGAAGTAGGGGTGCACGTATACAATACATTTTTTTTTAGAACCAATCCGATACCAAAAATTTGGAGTATCGGCCGATACCGATCAGATCCAATAACAAAAATTCTGAGTATCGGCCGATCCCGATCCGATACCAAAAAATCTGAGTATCGGCCGATACTGATCAGATCCGATACCAACAATTCTGAGTACCTGCCGATACCGATCCGATACCAGCGCAGTTTTTTTTTTTTTAAGTCAATGTAGAATTTCTATACCTCTGTGTGTTGACCTGATCATCACTCTTTTGTGTGTTAAACACTATCTACAAAATATAGACAACTATATTATAAAGAAAAATAGCAAATGAAAAAAAATATATAATCGTAATCTATGACAAAAATACTATTATAAACTAAGTTAGTGGATAATTCAGCAGCAAGTTACTCTAGAAAAATCACTAAAATCTAAACATTTAGTGAAAAAAAAAAAACTAGTGGGGAACAAATAAAAGTGAATGTGTAGGACTAAATCTGCTAAAATGTTGCACATTGCTCTTTGTATTGTCGTAAAATACATTCATGAAAAACAAGCAAATATATTTATATATAAATATATGCTATAAAATTCATCTGTACCTCACATTAAACTATGTAACGGCTTCAGAACACTTTACAGAATAGTATACGCACAATATTTTATACAATTTGGATCAGTCTCTTCTAACCGATACCCGATCTGGCAGAAAATAGCAGTATCGAGCCGATACGGATACTAAGTATCAGATCCCTACATGGAAGACCGAAAATCATACAGGTTTGTAACAACATGAGGATGTGAAAATGATGACAGAAGTTTCATTTTTGTGTGGACTATAACAAATATGTATTTAAAAAAATAAATGCAATAAATATTTTAAAATGTAAACATTTGAGTAGATTTTATTTTTTTGATTATATTTTATTTACTTGTTTATAATAATATCCAAACATTTCTTCTACAACAAAAATTGTGCATTGGACTGTGTTTGAAAAAATGTTGTTGCCAAACATAGTCTTTATATGTAAATTATTTTTATTTTTTAACATGTAACACATTATTAGTTTCTTATCATGACTTGCTCTTAACAGGCCTGTTTATTTTTGGTTTCTGAACAGTTCATTCAGATATAACATTTTTCAGACAATGCAGAGAATTTGACCATTTGTCTTTTGGCACAACGAATTGTTTTCAAAAATGTGTTTATGTCATCAGTTAAATCAAACTTGACATCAGGCCCTTATTTGCTTGCCTATGTGATATACGTGTGAAAAGAATCATTGAGTTGTTGCATGAGAAGGGTCGGGTCCGTTTGGACGGCTGGATTCATTAAACCCCAAAGACATAACAATCATCTGACCCCAGAGGACACACTGCACACATTCAGGGTTTTAGCACTGCCAAGGTCACTGAAAACAGAGTTCATGTGAACCAGCATGGACAAACAACAGAAGTTTTTATCTCTCTTATTAGGCCTTCTGCAGTTTAAACACGAAAATTGTTTTGACCTGTTGACGAAGTTAATCTGGCTCAATGTTATTGGTCAGGGGGCCATCAGGGTGACCTGGGTGATTAGCATCAGGTGATACAGCCTAAGTCTATTGATGGAGAGAATTCTTGGTGTCGACCTTTAGCACTCAAGTCTTTAGGCAGCCAAATCCATAACAGTATTTATTTTCATATCCGTTTATCGATAGACTAACCGCCCAGTGTGCTGATCAAACAGGCGGACTTTCTTTTCATGAACACGAGAAGATGTTTTGTTTGCCTTACTGTATTTGCATTTAAACGGCTAAGGATAAAAGGCAAAGGGGAGGTTAATGGTGCGATGGTCTGAGAGCGGGGCCGTTAAGCGCTAATACTGGAGTGTTTGTTTATGTCTGAGCAGCCAGACTGCCTAATGCCTCTGACCCCAGCTCACCTCCATCATTCTCAATAAGGGTCCTGTGCTGATGGCCTTTATGGTGCACACTTTGGTGTGAACTCTACAGAGTGTGAACTTCCACAGAGAGGGTGCTGTGAAATGGCCTTAGGTGTATCTGGATTTGATGGCATATGAAGTGCAGTCTTTTTTTTTTGGAATTGTTTATTTAAGAAAGTGTTATTTGATTTTAATTATTTTAGTTTATGCTTATTTTCAGCTGGTGGATGATTACTGTAGATTAGTATTCTTTTGGCATAAACGCTCACCATGTGGTTGGGTTTGATTCTTGAACCACAATTTCTTTAATGAAATATACACACTATTTTTAATTATCACCTTAATTTTTTAAATGAAAATTACAAGACCCATGATTCATTTTTTACAGTGTACTTTGAAAGCTGTGCGCGAGACTGCAGAGCGTGCCAAAATCGAAATTGCTGATGAGATGAAGATGAAAATATCTAGTGGAAAATGAGAATGTTATGTTTTTAATGATAAAATTGTTTTCAATGTTTTGGCAGATGGCCATCTAGCGAAGTCCCCCATGCCATTGTCCATCGCTGTAAAAAATTACATTTTAAAACATATTCAGATGGTGGTCTCTACTTATTTTGCTTTTAATTGCATGCAGTCAATAAACTGTTTGGACGCACCCTTTAAATTTGTTATTGGTTGTTGTTTTGATAGACAAATGAGTGTGGTGATGTGAATCTGATTAGACAGCTTTGCAGTTTCAGCTTTCACTAGGTTGACATTTACTAAATGCATTAAATGCATTCATCTTCCTCACATTGTAGACGTATTGAGCTTATGACAGTGGGGAAAAAGATGAAGTATTGGTTGAGTATAATGCTGACGGCTGTTGGACTCACTCATTGATTGGCCTAGGAATGATCTCTTTTCCACATTGACTTATGAAACCAAAGATTAAGATGAAATGTTGAGTGGAGTTCCTCAGGTTTTTGGAATTTGTTTTTGGAAAATGCAGAGAGATGCATATGCTGCATTAATGAATGATGCTGAAGAAACTTGCTGTTTCTTCTTCTGGGCTTTATTTTAGCCAAAATATACAGTACGATCGTTTGAGTCATAGTTGAGTAGTAAAAAATAGGACATGCTATATGTCACCTAAAAACATATTAAACCGCATTTTACTGTAATTATTATGCACATATAGTGTTGTTATTGTTAACTAAAACTTCAAAATCATTTCCAGTAAATAAAATGAAACTAAAATAAAATATAAATATTAGATAAAAAAATAAAATAACACTTAAATAAGAAGTGCTGTTTTGGCAACTATCTGAAATAAGCTGAAGTGCTAAATTGACTAAAACTTTAAATGAAATCAAAAATAATTAAACGATGTAAAAATAAACTATAAAAACAATATAAATCCGAATGAAAAGGACAAAAGCACATAACACAATTACTAAAACTAAAATTAAAATAAAAAATCTGAAAATATAAAAATGAAAGCTAAAATATTAATATTATGCAAATATTATAAAATATATAAATAAATAAATATATAAAATGTGACCAGTTACAGAACCTAACATGTACACCTTTCCCAATATATGCATATACATTTTGACCTTATTTATTATTTATAAAGTTATTTCCAGAGTCCTAAAAGGCCAACAGTCTAATTTACACAAAAAAAAGAAGAGGCAATTGGACCGACATTGAGAAGCACCTGAATTTTGGCAGCCATCAGGCATTTTTGAATGAATATGTAAGAGCTAACAAGACGAGAGTAAGACATAAATGTTACCTTGACGGAAAAAAATAATCATTTACTTAAGTGTGTGAATGGAAAAAAAAGGGTGAAGGGGAAAAACACAAAATGGAAAATAGAAAACTAGCATGAGCAATCAGGAAAAACAGCCCAAGGACTGCTGGAAACGACATGTCAATTACTCAAGCGCTAATAAGGCTTTTTTTCAGCATCATAAAGCAGCCATGCTGTAATAACAAAGAGTGCTTTCCTCAGGCACTTTGCACGGGCATCCTGTGAAAGGACCTCATTCAGACTGCTGGTGTCCTACAGGTTAGGGATCAGCTCTGGCTACAGGTTAATCACGCATTCCATTTTCTCCTCGACGCCCCTGTAGACACGACCTGGCGGAGCTGGAGAGGGGCCGAATGACTGAACAAAGAAATGAAGGGGCGGAACTGGAGGAGCGGAGATATAGTAGGGTGTGCAACATGTTCGCTGTGTGGCCGTGATGAATTAGGGTGGATTGTGTTTGTGTGAGATGCAAGAAATAAGACCTGCTGGAGCTCACTACGTCTCCTGACTTGTGTGATTTATGAGGGTTTACCTCTCGCTTTTATGAGTCATTATAAATAATAACAACAGCTGTAATGTACAGCAGTTAACAGTAGTGCTGCATCTAGTGGACATGAATCGAACGGCCTAACAAGAGAAGAGAGACAGAGATAAATAAGGCATAGAATAAGGATGTGCAAAACTATTTTTAGTCTTAACCATTGCCGGGTACTGATACAGATTTCTCAATTCAGTTTGACTCCTTTTCACAGGGTTTCGATTTGAGTTGGTTCCAATTTTGATTTGATTCTGATTAATTCTGGTATTATCCAGTTATAATGGCAATTTTGAGATGAAAGAAATTCTCTCTAATCTAAAGGTATGGTCACATTAGTAAAATTTCAGTGAAATTTGCCAAAAAAAAAAAAACAATTCAGTAAAATAAAATGGTCTGTTGTCTGTTATCAGTAGTGTAGAGATAAATGAAGCACAGCTCACAGAAATAATTGGCAAACCAAGGCGCTTTCTGTTGATCAACGTGGTGAATTCATGTGACAAGCTTGAAAATGAGAGAAACCTGTGTGGGGAAATCTTTTCCCCCTAATGCGAAACTTCAGATTGTGTGGATTCCTATTGGAAAATTTTCAGAGCAATGACAAATGTCACCACACCTAATGCTGTAAAATATACAGTGAACAGTCTTATTTGGTACATTATGAAAATGTTAATTGTGAAAATTAACAACAGGGCCCAAATTATGCAGGTAATTTGATATTTAAGTAACAAATATCAGTTTAAAAATTGAAACTGCTCTGTGGACACATACTCTTTCTGAAATTTATAATTTCTTAATACTGTCATTTTACACAACATTAAAGGGGTCATGAACTGAGAAATCCAAATGTCCTTGATCTTTTGACATGCAAGAGGTCATTGTACTATAAAAACATCCTGTAAGCTTCAGAACTCAAAACGTCCTCGTAAGTCTAAAAACGGCTTATATTGAAGCCAAAACGACAGGTTGTGGAATGTGCAACTTCATGACGTAACTGTGTGACTAAACCCCGCCTCCGCAGAAGAAGATCAACACCTGCAGTGAGTTTAGCGATTCGGACTAAAGGGAAAACCTCAGAATAATGCCACAGAGTTCATTAAATTAGGTGAACAACACACGGCTTCCATCTACGTCTGAGCACATGCACACTTTGGTGTTTACATCACTGTTTATTGCGATTAGAATTGTCGTACACCACATAGTTTAATGTGATTATTGTTACTACGATTATGAGCTTAGTCTCAGTAGTTCACAGAAGGTTTTATTTATTTATTTATTTTTTTATAAATCTGTATGGTAAAGAAAAGCTCTGTTTGGCCTTACCAGTCGGCTACTCAGGTGTTGACCATTGAGAACCATCCCTGTTATATAATATATGGATATTTGGAATTGGATATTTGGTAGTGATCGACTGATGTGTAGTGATCGATTTTTGTGTAGAGCTTCTGATCATTGGAGCTGGTGGACATGATCAAGAAAACCAGATCAATGTGACTGGTTAATGAGTTATGTTAAAGGGACAGTTTAATTAAAATTACCCCATGATTTACTCACCCTCAAGGCATCCTAGGCGACTTTCTTCTTTCAGATGAATCCAATCAGAGTTAAATAAAAAAATGCTCCGAGGGGTTAATAAAGGCCTCCTGAAGAGGAACGATGCGTTTTTGTAAGAAAAATATCCATATTTAAAACTTTATGAACAGTAATCTCTTGCTTCCGCTTACTGACATATGTGCGTACATGAGAGAGTGGCGTTCCAGCGGATGACGTAGGACCTAGGTGTAGTGTAAGGTCTGGTTAAAATATGCTAGTCTCGCAAGAACCAAAATTTTGTTTACAGGAGCAAAGGAAGCAAAGTTTCTTTTGTTTAGCAAAAGAAAACCATTCTCCTCTTGGCTTATATTGAAATCTTCCAACATTTTTCTTTACAAATCCTTGTTTTGTGAACCCACGTATGACAGTTAGTGGAAGCTACAGATTACCGTTTATAAAGTTTTAAATATGGATATTTTTCTTACAAAAATGCATGGATTCACCTCAGGAGGCCTTTATTCATCCCCCGGAGCCGCGTGAGACACTTTTTATGATGGATGGATGCACTTTATTGGACTTCTTTTGGACTATTGAAAAATAGCAGACATGTTACCGGATGGGTTAAAGAAGTTTGTTGCAAAGCACCTTTTCATAGACCTGTTTTCTGTGCTATCTAATGAAAAGGAAAGGGAATCGATGAAGGAAAGGCATTTCTGGAGATGGCAAATGTGAATGTAGCAGAAGTACTTGACGTTGGCCTTGTGGAGGAGACCACAGTGACATGGGACCATTGATCTTCTGCTTATGGTACAATCAAATATCTGACCTGTCCATGCTGGTGCACACACACACACACACACACACAGGACGCAGTTTGAAACCAGATTCATAAAAATATGAATAACCTGTTAATTTGTCTTTGGTATTTGTAGGTTGACTTTCCTCGGGATTCAACATATATTTAATTTGCTTTTGTTAATCTATAAGGTACATGTGGAAAAAAAATGCATGATTGTCAAGTCTGTTGCTTGTATATGGATCCATTCAGTGATGCAGCAAACCATTTCTGACAAAAACAATAACATAATGCTACCACAGCTTACTGGAGATGGTACTATGGCACTGCCATGTATTTTCTGAACAGGGTACAACAGTGTTTTCTGCAGAATTCAGATTATACACTATTTTCTATATTTTTATATCATTTACCACCAAAAAAAATGCGGATGTGTATCTTGAACCATGCATTGCCATAAGAACAATCGGTCACTGATAATACTGATTGAAGTTTTCCTGAAGTACACAAAACTGTGTTGAGTTTAAGTTTGACAGTCTTTGTTTGTTTGTTTGGATGATGCATGCAAAGAACCAACTTGTGGTTTCATTTGGCCGGGACATCAGACTACGCTGGGCACATTGCTTGCTTTTAAATAATTGAACTGCTTCATAAAGTTGGGCTCACAGGAGCAAAATTCCATTGTCTGCAGTTAATAGTGTAGCGATTATATGAAGTACCGCTCACACTCTTTTTTTTAAACCAAGCAGCTTTCTGTTGGTCAGTGTGGTGAATTTGCATGACCAGCTTGAACCCATTGTGACATCTGCGCTGGGAAATATTTTGCGCTCATGTAGAATTTTGGTTGATTTTGATTCATATTGAATTGCCTGTATTTCGCCCACAAAAATTTTGCCAACAGTAAATATGACCGCACCTTAAGAGCCATTTCTTAGTAAATCAGACTACATGTTTGTATTTTGCATGCAGTCTATGAGGACAACTCAAAGACGTGTTTTCTTGTCATTATTTTGAGATTTAGCACTGGCCGTGTTCAGTTGATTCAGCTGCAGGAAACACTGATACCCTGATAATGCCATATTTTTTGTACATATACCATGGAGCAGTGGTTCCCAACCCTGGTCCTGGAGGCACCCCAACACTGCACGTTTTGCATGTCTCCTTAATCAAACACACCTGATTCAGGTCATCAGCTCATTAGTAGAGACTCCAAGACCTGAAACTGGTGTGTCAGAGAAAGGAGACATGCAAAATGTGCAGTGTTGGGGTGCCTCCAGGACCAGGGTACCTGCCATGGGGTACCATGTAAATAGCATGGTACGTGAATATGGTAATCATTTAGGATCATGCATATTAAAGTACAGTCTGCATAAAACTGCACAACGTGTGAAGTCTCAAGTAAATATCCTGGAAAACAGCCAAGAAAACAGTGTGAACAAAAAGAAACAAAAGCGTGAACAAAAATTGGCAGAGCAAAAATCACATCAGTGTAACCAAAGGAAACATTATTTGGTTTACAGTTGTTGATTTTGTTTACATTATTCTTTTCCCCCCATATGGTTTTCATCTGTTCTCAATTTTATTATTCTCGTTTATGAATAGAATCACCATAAATATTATCACTGCACCCTGTTACCACCACAGTACCTTTATAAGGCATTCCAGAACCCACCATCACAGCCACATCTAAGAAATCCAGATATAACCAGCCCCAACCAATATTTTCTGTTTGCCTTTTATTTCAAGTAATACATTCAGATTGAGTGAAAAAGATCCCAGCATACAGTTGAAAGCTCCCCCACACAGTGATTTCTGACTGCAGGGTTTATGCAGGCGCTGTAGGATACGCAGGGATTGTTAAATGCTGTGTACAGTCAGACTGCATGGTAATTACACTGGGGATGATGTGCTTTGTCTGTGTGTGTGTGTGTGTGTGTGCGTGGGTTTACTACAGGCTGTGCCATTCCTGTCAAGGAGGTTCTGAGGAGAAAAGGAAACACTTTTGAATTGACAGTTAAACAAAAGCAGAATTTAGACATAAAGCTGCAGTAGGAGTATGTGTGTGACCTCCCATCAATCACTGACAGAGAGACAGAATCAAAGAGAGGTTTTGCTGTAATGCACTGTGATTACTGCAGGATCCCTTACAAGGAATACTCTGGCAGTAACAAGTGTGATGTACAATATCCGGGTGATAAGTATTGGGACACCTGATCACCAGGTCCCTTTTCGCTTAAAGGTTCTCCACTCGTTGGAACATGGATGCAGGGATTTGCTCCCATTCAGACAAAGAGCATGAGTGAGGTCTTATTGTTGGGCAATTAACTCACAGTCTGTGTTCAGATTCATCCCAAAACCATTGAATACAATAGTCACCCTCATGTCAATAGAGTGGTCACCCTCATGTCATTTCAACTTGATTTATTCTGCGGAACCTGAGTGAGTGTGATTTGAGAGAGCGCAAAGTGTTGTGGGTGGGATGCAGTTAACCCTTACTGGAGCTAGGTGGTGCTGTTAATCTATGCTCAGTGTTTGTGTGTGTGTGTTTGTTTATGTGTTTAAGTTTGAACAGTGAGCTGGTTTTCCTCTTTCACCAGGGTTCTAACATCTTTATTTTCATGTAAAAACAGGTTAAAGGGCTGGAAGAGACATGAGTGAGTGACTACAAGCAAATATTGAAAAAACAAAAACAAAGGTGTACCTCAGTGAACACTTATTAGTATTACTGCACTCTTATTAGTGTTACATCACACACTGATTATGCTTAGAAGGGTTAAAATGTTTCTTCAAGTTTTGCATAACTGAAAAGATATTTGTATGTCCTACACACAGTTCAAGGCAGCCTGAATGAGTTATTGTTAAATTATTTTATGTTTGTGTTTTTTTTTTCAGTGTTAACCCTATAAGGCCTACTGTATCTTATTGGATATGCCAAGGTTTCTAAATTAAAATCAAATTAAATCAGCATGATCAAAATTTTGCTGAAAACCCTGTTGTGCACAATGTGCTGCATGCTTTCTGTCATCTGATTGATAGTTGAAATGTGATTGATCAAATATGATACTCAACAAAAATATACATGCATTTATTTTAGATTTTGTCTGAAGGTTCAATAAACTGTAAAAAAAAAAAAAAAAAAATTCAGACAGTTATTTCATGTCAGGCTTTACAGAGTCAAAATTCCTTTTATTATCGCCGTTTAATTTGTATGTTGATTTCCCAGAAAAGTCTAAGAAATCTAAACACTGACTTCACTCAACCAGTTGTTAGTTTAGGGCAGGACTTTCTGTTTATCTGACCAATGGCTTATGGCAGAGTGTTTGGTGATGCTAGTGGCACATACATTATGCATTTCAGCTTAAAGTTTGCCACTTGTTATAGACACAAGAAGACATGAAATGATGGGAACAGAGGGGGGCGGGGTTAAGCCTGGAAATTTTGGATTTGAAGTGTTATTGTTTACATGTGCACTACAAATCATGTCGGTGCACATGTGGTAACTGCTAGGCCGTGGCTCACACTGCGTGACAGAGTTTAGCCTAGACAAGCAAACGTATATCTCACTTTCTGTGGGACAGTGTCTGTACTCAGGTATTCCCAATACATTCCTGTTGATTTTTTTGCGAGAGGGTGTAATTCACTCCCAAAATTGATCAGAGTGGGTTGGGTTGGCTTGTGTGGGCTTGGTGGGCGTGTTTTCTTTGGCAGATATGGAGCAGACAGTCCAGTGTCAGTAAACTTGACAGAGTCTGGTTGTGCTGGTCGAGTCTTACAAAGTTAAGATAAGAAGATTTAATAATAAACACATCCAAGTAATTTCCTGTTTTTCTTGAAATTATAACAAACATGAAGATAAACATGCAGACTTATTTTTCAGTTATGATGACTAGCCTGAGAGTCTGATTTGTGAGAAGCTCACATATGAAAGCATGCTCACATTAAGCCAGAGCGTTATTATTTGGTATCGTATTATGAGCAGGATAATTTAGTTTTAGACCACCTTGATGTCCATTGTTTAGCCAACAAACATTTTGCACTGTGGTGTCAGTAGTTGAGCAGAAAAATATATTTTGGTAATATTGTAATGTTGTATACCTTACCATTTAATAATTTTGCAGACAAAACATTGAAATTGTTGTCTACCTGGGTGGCAGTAGTTCAGCAGAGCAAAGCCTTGAAGTAATTTGTGTATATATATATACACAAATTATATATATATATTATATATATATATAGCAATTAAGGTATTTTTTTATAAAAACATTGCTAAAAAGTGTAGTAATGTATTTTATCTTGGTAGTAGCAGACAAATTAAAATAAAAAAGTAAAATATGTCTTTCAGCAAGTTCTGTAATGTTGAAATTTGTAGTGTACATGAGTGTCAGTAATCAGCAGACAAAACGTTGAAATAAGTTTAAGCAAATTTTGTAGCCGGGTGCACACTGTACGATTTTGCTGTCTGAGACAAATTTTGGAAATCCTAAAATATTCCTTTGATCCGGCTCGAAGTCTTTGGTCGTTAGTTTGTACCTTCACCGAACGTGTCATGGGTTGATGTTTCTTGCGCGGTTCCGTTTTTCACGTGTCTTGACTGTTGTACAGTTTGACATTAATGACAGCTGAGATCCTACAGTATGACATAAGGATCATATTTGTACAGTCTGACAAGCAACAATCGTAAAGGACTATTATAAATTGCACAGTGTGTGCCTGGCTTAAGGCAGTGTTGATTAGTTCTGAAGATTAAACATTGAAGTATATTGACCAAATCTAGAGGACAAAAAAAGAAAAGAAAAGTTTTTGTCGCTCACATCTTCGTTTTTTCCCACATCAAACTGAATGTTAGAAGTGTACAATGTTATTGTTGCAAGTGTTTACAGTTGTTATAATTTGGTCCTGAAGCACTTTACTTGTGAACTTCTCTCTTTTAAATTGATGTGGAGAAAATGAGCCTAAACATGTTATCTGACTGGAAGGCAGGTGCATTTATCTCAGTTAAGTACTTTCCTGTTTTTTTTTTCTTCTTCTTCTCTTGCTGGACCTATTTTGAATCAGATACTGGCCTTTTCAGTAATGAAGTAGTCACTCCCTATGCTGACTCCACAAAAGCCTGGAGCGGCCTGATTCATGACTGCTTTATGCTACCTCTGACTGCCTCCATTCAGCACTCAACTACAGAGCAGCATATTTAAGAGTCTGCACTAGGGATGCACCGATACCATATGCTGTCTGTTGTTCTGTTGTCTGTGTTTCTTTGTTTGAATATGGCGCTTATCACATGCTGTGTGGTATCGGCGTTTGGTATCGGGGCATTTTTACGAGTACAGGAGACCAGTATCGGGCCCGATACCGATACCAGCATCCCTAGTCTGCACTAACCACCTGCATGACACTACATTTAGTTGATTAACATCCTATTGATTGGGAAGGGGGCATGAATCAGCAATAACCAGTTTTGATTAGTAGGAGGATGAAGTGAACACACGTTTTATTGATGTTTGTGGGTGCAGGCCATAGGCAAACTGCTTTCTTATAAATGGGTCTCTCAATGCCTCAGTCGTGAATGTTTTTCTGAGGGGGGCATCTGATTTTTTCTTTCTCGTTTTTAGCAGCATCTCATTTCTTTTTTCTCTCCTTCCAGCTCTTTTTTTTGTGTTTCTCTTTTATCATTCTATATGTTACTCCCGGCTTTGTTCCAATCCTAGTGAGCTGCCTGCATAGGCAGCTTTTTAATTTGTGTTAATTAATTTGTGAAGGCTTAAAAATTTAGGCAGCATGACTATGCTGTATTCTAAGATGCCTTTTTTGGGCTAAATTCTAGGGTAACATTCTTCAGAGTCAAGACAATCCCAGTATTCAGTTCAGAGAAAAAGTCCATCCAAGATGGTGGCTGAAGTGAAAGAAATGTTGATCACAACAATAATACGTTCACTAATGAAAAATTTTGATTGAAAAGTTTATTTTACTCATTATTTAGTGTGTTTCCCACAGACTTACACTCTATGTGTGGCAGCACTTCCCCATGGGGAAATATATATATATTTATAATGTAAATTAAAACTGCAGACGGGCTGATTTAAAATGCAAATTCATTACCTGCCAGCAGGAGGCGCTTTTGGAGCAGCAGAACTAGCGGTTTCCCTGGTAACGGATGTACACAAAGTACATAAACGCTACTTTATCAGGCATTATAGGAAAGATTAAATGAAAATGACATCAAAACTTTTCTGAAGACAATCGGTTCCCTTCAAAGATACATTCATATAAAAACACCCTTGCCGCGTTTTGATTTTGAAACGTGCAGAGCTCATGTTTATTAAACAAAGCCAAAGCCTTTTGGAAAATCGATTTGTGGCGGTCAGTGTATTTAACATTCTGAGGTTATACACAACTTCAATGCTTCTAATGTAGATTCTCTTGGTGCGATGCTGCTCATGTCCTGTGTTGAGTTAACCCTCTGCCCCCTGATGACGTCATAATATGCAAATTACATGAGTATATTTACACCTCACATAAACTTTCGGTCATGACCAACATTTTTCTAATTTACAGTAGATCTCTATCTTTAAGCCCTTTCAAGCCATAAGCTTTTGAAATCTTGATGTCAAAATCCAGCATTTTTCCAAAAATCCCTGGCGCCTAAAGGGTTAAATGAAGGTTCATAGGGGAGCTTTTTATGCTCTCTCTTAAAAACATTTTTAATACTTTTTCAGTGTATGCAAGATTAGAATTTCCTTTTACAGGGATGTAATGGTTTGTTTTAATAAGACTTAATCATGACGGCAGAGGAGAGCAGATGATCTATCTGACTTGTCAGTCTTAACAGCTTTCATATTCTTACACAGGCTAATTTAGGTGCTATTGATCTGATTCAGACACAGCCCATATTAAAGCACACACAGATACATTTTTCAATATCAGTCAATAACCAATTTGGAACCTATGTATTGGACCATTGATAACTACTTTGTGTTTCAGAGCCATCTCTGATACTCCACAAAAATTTCATCTGTTTGAATCCATTAGACACATCTGAACTTTCACTGTGGTGTCACAGGCCGTCACTAGCGGACACCTCAGCCTTCATGGAGGGAGGAAGCAGCCCACCATTTTCCTCCTCTCTCTCATTGTCTCTTTCCACTAATAGAGTCGGTTTTGTTATTGTGCTTGACAGGTTCTGATTCTGCTGTCAGATGTAATTTGCCATCGATCTCACACCTTTTACAAACCTGTGTGAGTGTGCTGTCTTGTGTATGTGTGCTTTCTTCCGTCCCCTGCCCGTGTGACCGTGTGTCTGTAACCATGTCCGTTTCAGTTTCAAACTGTCATATTTTTAATTAATGCCTCTAGACTGCTACAGAAATAAAAGTTATCAGCGTTTAGACAGCGACTGTGCCACTCAGACTCCTGCTGAATGAGATATTGATGAACTAGCAGATAATCCATATTCAAAGCTCTCGCAATTTGGGCTGATTATGAACAGCTCTGTAAAAATGAAAGTTATGTTGTTTAAATTGTAGGATGACAAGTAAAATGCCGGTGTCTGGTTTATTGTGAGGACTCAAACTATCTAAGGACAGAGAGTAAGAGGCGGCTATTTACCCTGTTGAGCAGTTCCTCTGACTATTGATCCAATTTTGGAGTCTGAACGGTTCAGTATTGGTTCCTTGTGAAGCCCGAAGGATGTCGAGGGTAGTGTGCACTTGTGGGAGTGTGTGAATCTTGCGTGGTAAAGTGTACTAGACCAGGTCCAGTGGGCGCATGATTGGGTAATCGAGCTGATAGATTTAGCTAATTTGGCTAAAGTAAGTTTGGATACATTTGTTCTCCTTGTATAGTGGTTGTGCTGTGATTAAATAGCCAGGGTTAAAATAAGTGGCAGTATTGAGTTGGCTCCTGCTGCAGGCCGGATCCTTGGCCCACGTGTCTTAATTTCCTCAGGTTTGCTTAGAGTTTATCCAATTACACCTCAAGAAATAAGATGACTTCAGCTTTTTCATTTCAGGCAAGGTTTATTAGGACTATTAGCTATGTGGAGTTCAGTTAAAGGGGTCATATGATGTTGTTAAAAGTTATGCACCAAGAGCTTGTAACACTCCAAAGAGAAGGGAAAAATTTAAATCGCATCAAATGACCCCTTTAAAACAACAGCTCAGAAAATTTGAGTTGAGGTATAATCGTATCTTGTCATGTAGAGCTGTGGTGCTAAAGTGAGTGATGAAGGTTTGTAATGTCATTTCTCTAATTTCTTCACGTTCTCTGTATGTTCAGTAAACCATATTTATAAATGTCTATCTATCTGTCTGTCTGTCGTTCTATCTATGGTTCCATCCATCCATCCATCCATCCATCCATCCATTAGGGCTGCACAATATATAATTTCAGCATCGATATCGTGATGTGCGCTTCCGCGATAGTCACATTGCAGGATGTGCGATGTTTAGTATAGGCTACTTATATTTATACTGATTGTTTTCTTTGCTCACACACAGACACGATGTCTACACTGGACGCGACAGCTGTATAGAGATACCCATTTTAAATACATTTAGTAGCAGAGCTACTGCACGCGATTTTCAGTGCTGGAAATCCGTTTCATGTGAACGGCCCCAAAGTCTGTCTACACTGGACTCAACAAAGCGACCGTTGCATATCATTTGAACTTTGTGTCAGTACGTCATAAAGAGAACGCACCATCAGTTTACTGTCGGGGATTTGTCGTGCCGCGCCGCATCCAGTGTAGACAGCATCACTAATTATAATGGGTTCATTGTATTTTGCGCCACTCGCGTCAGGTGTAGACACGGTGAGAGCCACGCAGATACACGTGAACACTGAATTCTGTTCACTTCTGCGTCTATTTGTGCCTGACATACTGTGCTCTGCAAGTATCCTTGTAAACGCAGTTGCTTATGGCTTAGGTGAAGGCAAACAATTGAGAAAGAAAATGGATGTGTAACAGTATATTGGTTCACAGCAGTTTAATGCTCCTGAGGCTTTCTGTGTTATGAATGTTAATCAACAAAACACAAATAAAAATCACTTTTGTAGCTTTAACACAGATTTATTAGATTTAATTTATACAGTGAAGACTATACAGTGTTATTTTACATTTGATTATTAAATTTCTGTACCTGAATACTGTTAGACTTATAGGGAACAAATGTATCTTTGTTCTGTTATATTTATCTATGCTTGTAATTTGTTTATTTCCTATGCTGATTTACTGGCCTACAAAATCACCCCAATCATTATTATTTTTCCAAATAAACTATTCAAGTCATGTGGTAAATTTTTTTCATATCGCAATATACATCGCAGAAAAATAAAATATCGCAATGTGAGTTTTTTTCCAATATCGTGCAGCCCTACTATCTATCTATCTATCTATCTATCTATTAATTTCCACCTGTTTTGAGATTACCTTTGACATCAGTCAATACTGTTAGATGTGATATTTCGATATATATCGATCATGTATCAGTACATCCCTGCTACATATAGCTCGATCCCTCCTTTAAAATAAGTCTAGAATTTTTTCACGCAGCTTATTATCTGTCAGGTAGAAATCTTAACTCGTATCGCTTGTCAAAGTACTGTAATAGCACACCTCTTAAGTTGCATGATTTGAGATATCATTGATGTTTATAGCACAAACCGTGTCAGTCTCTGTATCTTTAATACTAATAGTGTGGCAGTTTTTGTACATAGGTGCTTGGTATTATGGTGTGTATTTTTGTGAATTGTTTGCTTGTGTTTGGTGGTAGCGGATGGTGGTATTAAAGGGGTCATATGATGCGATTTCAAGTTTTCCTTTCTCTTTGGAGTGTTACAAGCTGATTGTGCATAGATAAGATCCCGGAATTTGCAAAGACTAAAGTCTCAAAACCAAAGAGATATTCTTTATTGAAACTGAATTAAATCCTGTCTGCTTTCATATATGGGCAACTCTTACACATGTTTCCCTTCGGACGCTGGCCCAGCCAGTTTTATTGGAGGGCCGACATTCTGCTAGAAATAAATGAGACATCACACAGAGCCAAATAGGAAGAGAGAGAGAGAGAGCAGGAAAGCGAAATATTAGCGTGAAACCCTTTGCTGTCTTTCTGTTTCCTTCTCTCTCTCTCTCTTCTCCCAGGGTGAGCAGATTTATGACATTTCTAAAGCTCCATGCTCTCTCCTCCCTCTGGTACAGAGGAAGTGCTCCTCTCCTCTCCTCTCCTCTCCTCTCCTCTCCTCTCCTCTCCTGCCTCTGTGGATAAATCAAAACCCTTCCTCACTGATCATGCCCCCGTGTGTGTGTGGAGGTTCTGGCCATGAAGATCTGTCAGGAATAGCAGTGGGCCTAATCAGAAATAAGGGTTTTGGTCTTGGGAAAGGAATGATAGCAATCAATGATGGATAGATGGATGGATAGATGAGGATGTATTGGTTGAGGGGAGGTGAGGATTGCATTGAGGGTAATGCGATTCAAAGTTTGGAGGTGAGAGATTCCTCCTTGATGACTCCATTCCAAAACCTAGTGAGCTGCCTTGTTGTCGATTGCCTATAGGCAGCATCCTATAATTGAATTCAACCCCAAAAGGGACTAATAGGTGTACATAGGTTGCAACTTCACAAAAGATTAATCTTCGACTCACAATCGATTCCAATAGTCTTTTGTGTTAGCATGTTGCTAAGCTAACACTGTGATACTCTAAGAAGCTGAAAAATACATAGCACATATAAGTGTATATGATAGCATTTTGCAACTATATTTATAATTTAGTAAAATTCAAGTACAATTAAAATTTCTTTCTAAAATTTCTAAAATTCAACTTTCTATATCTTCATCCGCCATAATGAGTTACATTTTTTTCCTCAAAACATTTGTGCAGAACACCTCCATTTCAACTATAAGAGCAGTTAACAATTAAGTTTATCTAGAATGATGAAATGTTATAAATGTGTATATATATATATATATATATATATATATATACACTGAACAA
>NW_015657838.1:245929-273460 GCF_001515625.1 Sinocyclocheilus rhinocerous | reverse complement strand
GAGACATACACTACTGTTCAAAGGCTTGGGTAAGATCTTTTTATTTTTTATTTTTTATTTAAAATAAATTTTAATATTTTAATATTTAATATTAATATTGTAATAATAATTAACATTAAAATTGTGAAAAATTGTTTCAATTAAAATAACTGTTTTCTCTTTGAATATGTTTAAAATGTAGCTTATTCCTGTGATGGCAGTTCTGAATTTTCAGCAGCCATTACGCCAGTCCAGTGTCACATGTCCTTCAGAAATAATTTTAATATGCTGATTTGGTGCTCCAGCTAAATAACCCCATTGTCATAAGAATGGAGATGAATAATAAAAATGATGCGCAATAATGTTGCATAGTCAGGAAAGATATATTTTGGATCCTGGCTATAGCACTCTCTTATTTAAGTCATATACACACAGTCACATACAGACATTTTCCTGAATGTCACAGTGTGTATTGTTTATTTATGTGTTTACTCTCCTGCTGCCTCTCTAAGGCAGGAAGCCTCTGGTTTTACCAGCAAACTCCACTTTCTGTCCCTGACTGCATTCATTCACTGCATACACACATGCTCTATGTGCACAGACGCACACGTGTGGAGGCCCCTAGAACAGCAGTGCAGCAGAAGTCTAAGTGCAGTGTCAGTGACTCTGTGAATAGGGACATATGCATGTATTTAACTGTGCTGATGAGACCGGCAGGCCTTACACACAGAAAGTGAAGTGAATGGATCATCACATACTGAGATCAAACTAATACACACTAACCATGCTGGGCTCCTTAGATGTCCTCTATAGTGTCCTGATCCACAAGGTAATGAAGGCCAGTGTGAATCGTTTGATTTCTTTATATGTAAAATATATTGGGTATGAACTATTTTGCAGTGTTGCCCGAATTCTAAAATGTTTCATTCCGCATATAGTGCATTATTTTATACCTATAATGCACTTTGATTTATAGTGTAAAACTTACACTTGCTGACACTTCCGTTTAAACGTTTTGGGTCGGTGAAAATGTTTTTGATAGACGTCTCTTATACTCACAAGGCTGCATTTATCTGATCAAAAATAAAGTAAAACAGTAATATTGTGGAATATTAATACAATTTAAAATAACTTTTCTATTTTAATATATTTTAGAATGTCATTTATTTCTGTGATGGCAAAGCTGAATGTTCAGCATCATTACTCCAGTAATCCTTCAGAAAGCGTTCTAATATGTTAATTTGATGCTCAAGAAACAATTATTATGATCAATGTTGAAAACAGTTGTTCTGCTTAATATTTTTGTGAAAACCCTGATACAGTTTTTCAAGACTATTTGATGAATATACAATTCAGAAGAACAGCATTTATTTGAAATATTAATCTTTTGTTACAATGTAAAAGTCTTTGTCACTTTAATCATTTTAATGGTTCCTTGTTGAATAAAAATATTCATTTCTTTAAAAAAAATTAATCAGTCTATTTTAAAAAAATGGTGTTTTGCAATTTTATGACAAAAATAGGCAATAGTGATTGAGTGAAAAAATTATGAATTTGGATACAGCCATTGTGTGATGATTGTAGAGTTGTCTTTAAACAGCTGTTGTGCTGTTCAGATTAGGTATCACCCAGATGATAAACCAGAGGCTATTCTGATTGGTAGTTTTCAACAATCAAATAGATTATGTGTTTACATGTGTTTGGTGTGTGTATTTTTGGCATTGGGTTTGGATTAAACACTAAGTCTGTGTTTTTACACGAAAAGTTAAAGATACGGCTGTACAATTAATCAACAAATCTTGTAATAACAAACTATTGATAACAGCAATATATTTAGATCTAATCTTATTTCATCAAAGTTTCTATTCACAAGGAGTTTTGTCTGTTGAGCTTGAAGTCATTCACAGAGGGTGTAGGAAAAATAACTTCTCTGATTGGTGGAGATTTCTTTCCATAATCATGGATAATATAGTTTTTCACCACTGATGACAAATACTAACGATTAACAACTTTGGAGCTCACAGTAGGTCGGTTTCTAGGTCTTAAGGTTTTGTAAGTTATTGTTAAAAATCAGTTCCCCAATGGAGAAAAGGAATGGAATTTTTACTTTCGAAAGCCCAAATGTTGCACCCTGTTCCTCTATGAACTTGTCTTTATGTGTACATTTCAACTGCATCTGACCTGTATCTGCTCTAAATTGTACTGTTGTGCTGTGTGTCCCACAGCTGATCGCTATATACGAGGAACAGGAGGCCCAGCAGAGGGGAGCCATGAGTCCCGGGATTGGAACAGGGACAAGAAGCAGCCTAAACGGACAGTCCAGCCCAGAACCCTACCACTCTGAACTCACCTGCTTCCAGCCAATCAAAGGAGGAGAGATTGAAGTCAACTCATCTGCCCTCAAGTCCAGTATGTATCCAATAGAACAGATAAGCACAATCTGAAAAAAAAAAAACAAAGAAAGAAAGGTAGTAGTAAAGTGTCCGCATTAGTGAAACAGAGCTGTGATCAAACATAAGAGCTTCTGAGTTAATGGTGAGTGAATAATAGACTGCCACTATGAAAGTGACATAATCGGGCCCTGTTTTAAGTTTGAAATGCTCTGACTCGCACATGAAGCTGTGAACAAATGCACACCGTTCTTACTGCATTATGGCACTCGCTCATATTAAAGTATCACTTTTAATACACAGCTCACCTTAACCAACCTCTCTGTTTCATGTCTTTGAACTATAATAATATCTGCCTAAGAATTTCTCCATCATAGATAAAAAGATTGATGCTGAGAAGTACAAAACTTTTATATTCAGACCTCCGGCATTTTTTCCTTATATATTTTGGCAAGGAGATATTCTCTTAGTTTGGACAGGTCTGGAATACTTCAGTCATTTCGGTTCTGTACTACTGCACCTCAGGGAGCCATGTGTTTTTCATCTGGGCAGGTTTCACCTCTGCCTGATGTCATGCACACTTCCAATACAGAAAACACACACCTATTTCTTCTAAATGTCAGAGTGGGTGTGATTTAGAACATGTTTGCGCTCTGAAATGAAACCCTCAGTAAAATAAGCCAAGGAATCGTGTGTATGTATGTTCGCATGTGTGAGTTTCTTTGTGTCGTCTTGTAAATCTGCCCCTTTGTTTTTTATGTTTCATTGTAAAGGTAGACACGGGGCTCGCAAAGTTCAGCATGCTGAAAAAAGTGGCTTTTTCTTTCGCATTCCAGGCATTCCTGGGAAGTACTCGAGTTTCCTCGTTTCTACTTCAAGGTGGAGGTGTCAGTTGACTGAATGATCTTTTCCTCTTTTATTCTCCATGGCTGTAAATATGCCGTTTGTCACGTCGACAGGGTCTGACATAGATCTGCATCTGGATCATTTGTTAAGAAGAGAGATCACACGCGCCTCTGCATATACAGACATGATGTTTGAGTGGGGAAAGAAAGTGGTAGGGGATCGTTTGAAATTGTAACTCAAAGGTGTTCTCGCATGGCGTATGAACATAAACCGGTCCATGCCCTCTGTCTGGCAGAATTCAGGGGTCTCTAGGTGTGTTTTAACACCTGCCATTAACGTGTTTTCAATAGTGACACACATTTTTGTAGGCAAACCTGGACATTAGCATCACCCTAGTTCCCTCGATAAAAAAAACATTAGTATTTTTCCATTGGCTTTGGGATTATTGCAGAAAAAAAAGCTCTGTGAACAACAAAAGTTTATGAATGTTATGTTTTGTATGTTTTGTTCACCATAATAATGTTCACAAACAAACAACTTTTATGAATTTTGAAGCCTAAATAAAATTACCAGAAGTAAAAAAGCTAAACATAGGCTATAAATAGGGTTGGGTATTGTTTGAATTTTAGCGATTCCGATTCTTACCGATTAGGTATAAAAAATAAAAAATGAAGTCAAACATTTAGATATCAAACATATTTATTCTGTCTTTTTGCAAAATATTCTGTTGCAGGTGAATACCATGAACAAAAGTCAGCAGCCTAAAGAACACTTACATGAGGAACCTTTGCCTATGGTTTTAACAAAAATACCACAGCAAAATTAACTAGACTAATATAGATTTCAAACATTATTAAAGACGAGTATTCAGCACAAATAAATACAACTGAACAAAATGCAGGTACATAAATCGAAATCAAATGTAGAATAACACTCCATAGTTTTTATAAAAAAAATATAGATTAATACTAATTAAAGTTACAAAAGTTATTCAGTCAAGGTCAGTGAGTGATTTTCTTTTTCTTTTGTTCTTTGATTAACATTAATGGCACAGACGTCAGCAGGAATATTAGGCTGCTGTCACTTTAAGACCTCATGCACGGATCAAATGTGCTGCTATACGCATTTTCTTTACCAACTGTTTACGTTCAGACAAAACCGGCAGTGTTTACAAGGATATTTTAACATAATGTTGTGTGTATTTGTCCTTTCAAGCACAAGATGACGCAAAATAAGTTGCGTTTGTGCACACACTTTGGATATATGCTCAGCGCAAGGAATGCATGGGTGCTGAATTGAATTTTCTTCCAGGTCTTCTTGTGCTTTAATGGTTTAAAATCACATTAACATGTCTGTTATCAAATTCACTGTTCTTGGAAATTTGAAACTAAGTCTGTGTTTTTACACGAAAAGTTAAAGATATGGCTGTACAATTAATCAACAAATCTTGTAATAACAAATTATTGATTACAGCAATATATTTAGATCTACTTATTTCATCAAAGTTTCTATTCACAATGTGTTTTGTCTGTTGAGCTTTAAGTCATTTGAGGGTGTAGGAAAAATACCTTCTCTGATTCTCATCATACCTTCTCATCTCCTTCAAATACTAACGATTAACAACTTTGGAGCTCACAGTAGGTCGGTTTCTAGGTCTTATGGTTTTGTAAGTTATCGTTAAAAACCAATGGAGAAAATGAATGGAATTTTTACTTTTGAAAGCCCAAATATTGCACTCTGTTCCTCTATGAACTTGTCTTTATGTGTACATTTCAACTGCATCTGACCTGTATCTGCTCCTTCAGTCTTTATTTAAAATAATTTTCCTGAATTAGAATAGTTTGCAAGATCGTGAGTATAAAGACAATGAGGCTGTAAAAGCAGAATAATAGAGTAGATGAGTTCTCCTTTTAGGCATGATGATGTTTAATGTCCCAGAGAACCGCTGTAGTCCCATTTAGCAACTTGTCAAAAACCGCCTTTTTCTAGTCAATTAAAAGCTTTAAAAATCACAAGGCGGTATTACTGATGTGTTTTATGTTGTTGAGTAAAAATATGAAAATATATTTTAAGTATGAAAATATCTTGAACTTGTGTTAACCACAGGCCTTGTTTTGGGCATTTAACCAAAAACCAATTAAAAATCCATTGACTTCGGAACGAAAACTGGAAATGCGTTCTGGGTTTTGGCATGCAAAAATATATCATCCCTGCAACAATCTGTGATTGGCTATATTGAAAGGTGTAAATGCATACAGTATGCATGGTGATATCTGAACGGGTGGCCAGGGACTGTCTCGGACCACATTCAGCAAAGACTGTAACAAAGTCTGTGCTTTTGTGATCTGGATGCATGATTGTACTGTACACCTCCTTAAAAAATGTGTGATACTTGCAAAGATTTATCATTAAGAAACAACCTTCCAAATCAGTGAGACGCACACCCTGGTACAATGCCTATAAAAAGTATTTATACCCCTTCATTTTTTTCACTTTTTGTTATGTTGCAGCCTTATGTTAAACTGCTTTAAATAACTTTTTTTTCCATATCAATCTACACTCCATACACCATAATGACAAAGCAAAAAACAGATTTGTGACAACTTAACAAATTTATTAAAATTCAAAAACTGAAATAAGTACATTGCATAAGTATTCATAGCCTTAACGCAGTACTTAGTTGAAGCACCTTTACCGTCTCAAGTCTTTTTGGTATGATGTGACAAGCTTTGCACATCTGCATTTGGCAATTATCTGACATTATTCTCCTCACCTCTTCACCTCTCAAGCTCTGTGAGGTTGGATGGGGGCTGGCAGACATTTTCAGGTTTCTCCAGAAATATTTGATTGGTTTCAAGCTCAGGCTCTGGCTGGGCCACTTAAGGACATTCACAGAGTTGTCTATACACCACTTTTGCTGTGTGCTTAGGGTCATTAGCCCCTTTCACACCGGAGGAACCTTTTCATAGTTCCTAGAACTATTGGCGGAAGTGCCCGGATGCTCGCGTGCTCGCACTGCAGGAACTAAGAACGATTTTAGTTCTAGGAACTCCTTTTATGGGAACTAAATTAGCTCCTACTTTAGAGTAGGGTCTAAACCTGCGCTTATAGGAACTACTAGTGACGTAAGTGTGATTGGCCAAACGCATGTGGGAAAACTCCCGCACCCACCATTTTTAAAAAGCCGGATAAACACACAACAGTTTATTATTCACGGAGCAGTTTACAGTAGGCTACAAGAAGGAAAACGGAGATAAATGGGCCAATGCCGAAGTCCAAGCACTTCTAAACATTTATGCTCTTTTCTCAGACTCGATCATATATAGAAATGCAAGTTGCCGTAGTAGATTTCATCTCTTAGTCCTCTGATTTGCTCTTTCTATCGCATAACTTCTACGTCTACATTCTATCTCCATTACCATGAAACCCAGTATATACATCAAAAACACAGCTCCGATCACGGTGTCCTCCATCCTTTTGTTGTATATGTTGTTGGATGCTGCGCTTAAATGACATCCTGTCATCCTGTCAGAACACGAGTTCCTGTTGGCGGTGCGAATGCAACCAGGAAAACGGCCCGTGGGAACCTAAAGTTTGCGGGGAACTACCCGACCGGCTAGTTCCTATAACTTAGTTCCTAGAACTATGCGGTGCAAGAGGGGCTATTGTCCTGATGGAAGGTGAACCTTCCGCCCAGTCTGAGGTTCTGAATGCTCTGGACTGGGTTTTCATTAAGACTATCTCAATATTTTGCTGTGTTGAGCTTTCCTTCTACTTTGACAAGTCCTTTCAGTCCCTGCCGCTGAAAAACAGCCCCACAGCATAAGGCTGCTACTGCCACACTTTACTGTTGGGATGCTACTGTGCAGGTGATGAGCAGTGCCTGGTTTCCTTCAAACATGATGCTTGGAATTGCGGTTCATCAGATCAGAGAATTTAGGTGCTTTGTTGTAAATTCCAAGTGTGTTTTCATGTGTTTTCAGTGAGGAGAGGATTGAGTTTGGCCACGTCGTCATAAAGACCGGATGGGTGGAGTGTTGCAGTGATGTTTGTCTTTCTGTAAGTTTCTCCCATCTGCATATACAGTATAGCCCGGAACACACCAAGTTGACAGTCGACCGTCAGGCAGTTTTTGTTCGTCGGCCGTCTAAGTTTTCTCAGTGTGTTCCGCAGCATCGGCTGACGTTGGTCCTCGTTGGCTTTTTTTCGAACAATTCGACATGTTGAATCGCCGTCAGAGCTCGTCGGTCAGTCAGCCATCTGATCATTCTGTTTGGCTGTTCAGCTGGCGAACCAGTGCATGAGAAAAAACGCAAAACGGACGTGCTACATGGCCGTCGGGTGTCGAGCTTCAGCTTAGTGTGTCAGGGCAACTTTGGACCCAGACTCTGCCGACGTGAGCCAACCCGCAGTCTGCTTTCATCGCCACTAGTTCATCGGCATCGGCTTGGTGTGTTCCGGGCTTAAGATCATGGAGCTCAACTAGAGTGACCATCAGCTTCTTGGTCACCAGTCTAACCAAGGCGCTTCTCCATCAATTGCTCAGTTTGGCCAGGAGACCAGCTCTAGGAAGAGTCCTAGTGTTTCCAAACTTCTTCCATTATGGATAATAGAGGCTACATGCATGTGAACCTTCCATACAGCAGAATTTTTTTCTGAAATTTTCCCCAGATGTGTGGCTTGACGCAATCCTGTCTCTGAGCTCTACAGGCAGTTCTTTTGACCTCAGGGCTTGGTTTTTGCTCTGATATGCATTTTCAGCTGTTAGACCTTTTATTGAGAGGTGTGTGCCTTTCCAAATCATACCCATTCAAATGAATTTGCCACAGGTTAACGCCACTCGAGGTGTAGTAACATCTACAAGCAACATGAATGCTCCTGAGTGAAATTTCAACTGTCCCAGAAAATGTATGCAATGGAATCATTTGTTTTTTATTTCTAATAAATTTGCAAAGTTGTCACAAATCTGTTTTTTGCTTTGTCATTATGGTGTAAGGAGTGTAGATTGATGTGGAAAAAAAGTTATTTAAAGCAGTTTAACATAAGGCTGCAACATAAAAAACGTGAAAAAAATGAAGGGGTATGAATACTTTTTATAGCCAGTGTATGGCCCGACCCGCCTCTCTAAGTGGATTATTCTTCTTGTCCAAATGAATGCTCAGCACTCAGCCAACCATGAACACAGGAAGAGCACACATCTTCACAATCCAATCAGCCACCTTTCATTTAGTTATATGATGACCTGGGAAATCCCTGTTACCAGAGCAGGTCTGTAATACTATTTTATGCTCTATAGGCTTGTTTTATTACCCCAATTAATTCACAAAGCAGAAAGGCAAAAAATCAATTTCAGCTTTTTGAATAGATTGTTCAGTGGCTGGGCATAGCAGAGGAGGGAGGCTGAATTTGATGTAGAGGTTCGCCTTTATGCAAATCTGTGTGAACCCAGTTGCTTTTAGCTACAACACTTGATTTCATGCATAGGACATTGCCACAAGGGGTGCTATATTAGGTGTTTGTGTGAAATTTTATGGCCAGTTGTACGGTCAGTGATTTCTTCTCTTCAAGGCTGTCATGGTGGAGCAGTAGTTTGGAGAGAATCCTACTGAGCAAATTAATTAAATGTATAGATATGTTTTTAGCTAGCAGTATAATAATAGTATAATAATACTATATTTGAGACCCCTTTGTATTTGCAATAAAAAATCATTTTTAAAAATATGTACATAGTCTATCGTAGTTTGGGGTAGATAAGTTTTTTTTAACCCTGTCAAGGTTATTACTGTTTTTACTGTATTGAAAAATACACTAAAAACAGTAATATTGTGAAATATTATTACAATTTAAAATATATTTTTTACTTTTTTGAATTTTCACAGCCAAATTTAATATGCGATTATTTAGATTAATTAATTGCCACATAAAGTAATTAATTAGGTTAAACATTTTAATCAACTGACAGCCCTAATATATAATTTTCCCTTAATAATAAAAACCTTCATTTAAAAACTGCATGTTGTGTTTACTTGTGTTATCTTTGACTAATATTTAAATTTGTTTGATGATCTGAAACATTAAAGTGTGACAAACATGCAAAAAAATAAGAAATCAGGAAGGGGGCCAACACTTTTTCACACCACTGTATATTAGTAGTGTCAGAATTAGCACATTAACACAGGCGATTAATTTTTTCAGTTAAACGCGTAAAAAATATTTAACGCAATTAACGCAGGGGAGGGGCTAGGGTTGGCCACCCCACTCACAACTGCTGCTTCTGTCACTTTTTCTCTTGACAAGAAGTGCATTTATTCAGTCGCAGAACGACTGAAAACGGGAGACGTTTCAGACACACGCTCCACTTCACTTCAGCGCCAGGCACGAGTCAAGTGAGTGCGGAAATGGTACTGTGCTCTCAGCGCGTGCTCTTCAATTGCTCGCACAAAGACGCCAGCGCGCGCTGTAGCCTATATCCTTTCATATCAAAGCGTGAAATAAACTATGTTCATGCAATGTTGTGGTCAGTTAAGTCATGAAATTACCAAAAAGGAGATTAAAGCTGCCCAGGATGGGGAGAAAGGTATTTTAATAATGTAAATTATGTGAAAAATAATGCGTTTTTCGAACCACCAAGCATGAGAGCTTGTTCTAGTACACCCCCAAAACAAAATCAAGACTTTGTAAAAGAGCATAATAGGACCCTTTTAAGAGACGCACAACAGTTCTGCTGTGGCTTTATAGATGATATTTTCATTGGCAAAATTGAGCAAGAACAGACACTATTATAGCATAACCAAAATATTAAATTCTTATTTACTGAACTGTTGTATAAAATCATATTTGCACTTGTGCTATTCTGGACAAAAACATTTGGGGTTATTTTTTTTCCCCAATATCTTAAATTTTAACGGGAATTAACTGCATTTTATAGGCTACATCGTGCAGTGAGTTGTTGCCCTGCATCATGTTTGTCAACAGTCAACTGTATGAAATGTAAGATGACCAGGCCTGGGGCGGAGTGGGTGTGTTAACTGCATTAAAATATTTTAATTGTGTTATAACTAACACACACACACACACACACACATATGTATACATGTAATGTATTCCTGTGATGGCATAGCCGAAGATTCAGCAGCCATTATATTTATATTATATTTTTATTCTGGATTTTTTTTGATGACTAAAAAGTTCAAAAGAACATTTTTACATTTTTATTGAAATGCCTATTTTTTCTTTAATAAAAATGTGAAAGTCTTGTCTTCTATCACTTCTTTGATCTATTTAATGCATCCTTACTTTTCTTTATTGCAAAATTTAAGCAGTTTCACTAGTGGTTTCAGACTTTTGTACTTCACTATATGTACAGAGGGACTGTATTCGCATCTGCATTTGCGTGGATGCAAGTATGTCTCTGTCCTTAGAGTAAAGGGAAATTCGTCATAGTTTTGCCAGCATTTGAAGTTGTTTTTTGGGTATTGGCGTGCCAGAAGTGACTGTTTACATGTTCAGTCAGTGAGTACTTGAACTCATAGATCATTTTAATTTGATTTGAAAGGATGTTCAGTGTTTCCCCTGCCATTATTTTAGATCCTTTTGTTCTGAGCTGGTAGCTGTGTTTAAATGTGCAAAAATGCACGTCATTGACTTCCTTCACTTCTCTTGTGTTTGTACACGCGTCCAGCAGTAGATAAGTAAAAGTAACTAATTCAACATTGAAGAGGCAGATAGATAAAGATGAAGAGAGACAGTGATGAGTAAAGACCCTCAGGTCTACAGTTTTAGACCACTGAGCAGAACGTCCCGCTCGTCTCCATCTGCCTTGATTCTGTGAGTCTAAATCTACACTCATCATGTTGCTGACACACCATCAGTTACCCTCTCCTTTAATGGCCTTCGGCTCTCATCCGACCAGTAGGAACCGGAGCAGCGTCGTCTGAGACTGAGGAATAAGCTGCTGCCAAATCAGTCAAAGACGGAGTCTTAACGAACATCCACTGAAAGCGCATCACGCAAGGCTAATCGCTCATGAATGAGAGTGATGGATGCTGAGGAACTATGGGGAGGAAGGCCAGTCTTTCTAATTGTGCTTAAGGTGTTCACTCTTGTTCCTTGTCATTGCAGGACATAGCTGCTTAACTCTGATGTTTAATGGAGATCTGCTGAATTTAGATGCCACTGTTCATATGTGAAGGAAAACTGCTTAGCTTGAACGTCTTTTAGATCTAGAACACTGAGAAACTAAACTGAATTTTAAGCAAAAACTGAATTTTAATAAGATATTAAGTCTTGTTTTATGAAGAATTTAAGTCATTTTGTGTTGATTTTGTGTTGTGTTCTTGATTTTGGATTGTGTAGATATTTGTACTGGAAAACAAGATGACAATGTTGAGGTGTTTATTTATTTATTTTTAACAGTGAATTTAAAAGGAGACATGTTTAAATTAATAACCACCTGTGTTTGCATATGAACACCAATTATTTACAAATTTAATTACTTTTACTTTTACTTTTACTTTTAGTCATTTAGCAGACGCTTTTATCCAAAGCGACTTACAAATAAGAAAAAGTAATTTAAACTAAAAGCTAAAACTCTATAAATACTATATATATACACACATTTAAGAAAATAAAAGAAATTAAATAAAAATGACAAATGCATACAACAACATTTCAAAACTAATTATTTAATTAAATACAGTGTGAATTTTACCCCATGTAAAGAGCCTAGCCAATTAAAACAGAGGCTATTTACATGTAGACATCTTAAAGGTACAGTATCAGAAACAGCCTGTTTAATTCTAAGGTTAAAGAAAGGGAGGAAAATGATGTAAAACAAAATGCAAAGACACTTTGACTACAATTATACCTGGAATGTGTAGGGCATTTAGTGTAGGACATCTGGTGTATAGTGTAGACTTCTTTTAAGTGTTTGTAAAGGCAAACAAACAGTAGAGCTGCAATATTTAAATTTTTCTCCAAACATTTCATTACACCAAATACACAAAATAATGTTCTTTTTAGCAACATCATATGACCCCTTTAAGAGTCAGTCTAGTTCCTTATGGTTGTATCTGCATATTGAGTTGGGATAGGACAAAGTATTTTTACATTTAAAAATAAATAAATAATTAAATGCCGCACTTCACCTTTAATGTTGACCTAAGCTTCTTAATAAAGGTGTTTTGCTGTTTTACAGGTGATAGTCAGACTTTGAATATGATTTTATTTATAGTTGGTTACTGTAAATAGTTTTTCTAATTCTGTTTTATTGTCAGTCTTATTGTGACTCATTTGTTCAGGGTGTCAGTGATCTGTGTTGAAGAGCTTTGATTAGACTGGGCTTACAGCAGAGATCCACACACTGTCTGACAGACGAGCCCCACAGGAAGGCCCTTTCGACCGCCAGTGGAGATCCTTACAGTTCTGTCTGTGTCTGTATCTTTTTTTTTTCACTCTCCTCTCTTACTCTTGCTGTCTGCTTTTTTCTGTGTGATGATGAGAAAAACTCAGAACGATGGTTTCATAAATCCATAGCCATGGATCAGTTCCTTTTCACTGTCTTTTTGGGTGATTGCCATCTGAAATTAAATTCCTGCTTGAGGAAGAACTTTATTCTTATTTCAGTAGAATGAAAAGAAAGGAAATAATCTTATAATACAGGAAGTTATATAGGAACAAAAGAGTATAGAACAGGGGTCCACACCATGAGTCTTCTGGTGGATGTTGTAATTACACCATTCAGTTCTTCAAACAATATATTTCTGCTTTGACAGTCCTTCTGAAATATTGTGTAATCTGATGAAATATATATTTTTAAATTTATATTACGTTATCATTATTGTCAATGACTATATTCACGGTATATATATATATATATATATATATATATATATATATAACTTTTATTATATTATATTATATTATATTATATTATATTATATTATATTATATTATATTATATTATATTATATTATATTATATTATATTATATTATATTATATTATATTATATTATATTATATTATATTATATTATAGTTGATATATATTATATTCCTTAATCTAAAATTTGGGATTTTTGTTTTTTTTGGAAAAGAGGCAGAACGGTATATAAATATTGCCTATTGTATCAGTCAGTGTTTCTATATCGGTTCATCCCTAATATAGATCATTGCATAGGTCGTGCATCAGAGCTCAGTACAGTGGTTAACACAATGTCCTTTCTTTCAGTTTACACAGTGCTTTATTAAACTTGTTTAGCTGTATTCATGCCCATGAGCCGTTATATTGGGATCCTTCTACTGGATTATGATGGCACACTCCTCTGTTGGGCTGGTTGTTAGATGTAATTGACTGAATGGAGAGGAGCAGCACACAGGCTGTCTCTCTGAACAGCTGGAGGTCTTCAAGAGGAACTGTGTCTCCTTATAGTCACATTGAAAGGAAGGCCGAGGGGCAGCCGAAGGGGCTTTCATCCCGCTAGACCCTGTGATTTAGTAGGCAGTAGAGAGTGAATGAGGGCGTGTGTGAATGTTCAGGTTTGACTGAAGACCCAGAGATGAGTTAGGCTGGACACACTGCTGACCCCCTGCTGTACTAATGAAAGTGCTTTTTTTCTTATTAGTGGTGCCTGCTAAGCTGTGCAAAACCATTATAATATTCAATTAAACTTTGGTGCATAACCTGCACCATTTGTGCTACAGACAAAAGGGAATCAAAACAGCGCTACTTTATATTTAGATGTCTGAAATATAGCAAGTTGGCTTCTGTTTAATTCTAAGGTTCAGAGAGATGGTAGAAATGGCCATGTGGTCATCTTTATTAAGTTTTTGGTTTAAGAAGCCTTTACTAACATTAAATCGTGCATCAGAGCTCAGTACAGTGGTTAACACAATGTCCTTTCTTTCAGTTTACACAGTGCTTTATTAAACTTGTTTAGCTGTATTCATGCCCATGAGCCGTTATATTGGGATCCTTCTACTGGATTATGATGGCACGCTCCTCTGTTGGGCTGGTTGTTAGATGTAATTGACTGAATGGAGAGGAGCAGCACACAGGCTGTCTCTCTGAACAGCTGGAGGTCTTCAAGAGGAACTGTGTCTCCTTATAGTCACATTGAAAGGAAGGCTGAGGGGCAGCCGAAGGGGCTTTCATCCCGCTACACCCTGTGATTTAGTAGGCAGTAGAGAGTGAATGAGGGCGTGTGTGAATGTTCAGGTTTGACTGAAGACCCAGAGATGAGTTAGGCTGGACACACTGCTGACCCCCTGCTGTACTAATGAAAGTGCTTTTTTTCTTATTAGTGGTGCCTGCTAAGCTGTGCAAAACCATTATAATATTCAATTAAACTTTGGTGCATAACCTGCACCATTTGTGCTACAGACAAAAGGGAATCAAAACAGCGCTACTTTATATTTAGATGTCTGAAATATAGCAAGTTGGCTTCTGTTTAATTCTAAGGTTCAGAGAGATGGTAGAAATGGCCATGTGGTCATCTTTATTAAGTTTTTGGTTTAAGAAGCCTTTACTAACATTAAATGTACTGCATCTGACATAATTTATCACTTTTTTATTCTATTTAACAGTGTCAAATTAATAGAAAATACATACTTTTCCAATAATATTTTAGACCTATTTATAATTGTTTTATTTTTGTACAATATAAATGGGTATTATGTTATGTTATAATAACAAAATTAATACTGGCAATCATATTGGTTATCAGTTATATTGTACAATATGTATCTCATCAGACTATACAACTAATTCAGAAGGACTGTCAAAGCAGAAATTTGAAGAATTAGATTTGATTTTAATTACAAGATGAATTACAAATAAAATCACACTTTTTCACTGTATAAATTTATAAATAAAATATATAGCTTCATTTATATTTTAGGAAAAAAGTTTTCAACAGCAATCACAAATGTTATCAGAGAGATTCAGAAAACAATCATAGCGAGAAGAGTGGATTCAGTCTGCAGTGAGTCGTTTTAAAGATGTGCCACAACAAGAGAGTCTCGTTAAAAAACAAAAAAAATGTGACCGTCGTGTTAATTGTTATATCCAATATTCGCCTGTTTCGAAGGACATTGACAATGTTTTATTAAAACATTGGCATATTGTAGAGAGTGATCCCAACCTCAAGAAATGTTTTGACAAACCACCTCGTTTAGTGTATAAGAAAACACCTAATCTCCGAAATATTTTGGTCAGAGCTGATTTGAAACCTGCTCCTCATTTCTTGAACAAAATACCATATGGGAATTACAGATGCGGTAACTGTCAACAGTGTAATTTCACATAAGACGTCGACCTTTACACATCCGCACACGGCTAAAAAATTGTAAAATTCGAGGCACTATTTCGTGTAAGACCGCTAATGTCATTTACCGGTTGCGTTGCCCCTGTGGTTTATGTTATATTGGTAAGACTAGCAGACCTCTAAAAACTCGCATCTCTGAACATCGATGTGCAATTAGACATCGCGATCCAAAAAGTCCGGTAGCACAGCACTTTGCAGATTCAAGACACTCAGTTTCCACTCTTCAGTACATAGGCATTGAGGTAGTTAAGTGTCCGCGTCGCGGAGGTGATATCAAGAAATTGCTTTTACAGCGTGAGGCCTTTTGGATTATCTGCTGTCAGAGAGTGAAAGTGCGCTTTCATCCAGAGCGTCTCTCACATGTTCCGCCATGTGCTTCTCTCCACTCTTGTTTACGTTAATCATGTTAATATTGTACGGTCATGTGACCTTTGATCACCTCGAGGTAGGCCTATAAAGATTGGTACATTAGTGCTGTTCATTTGTCTGATGAAGAGCCTGTGTGCTCGAAACATCACATATGCTATGCGACAGTTTTTAAAAAAAATAAATTTTTTGATACTTTTGGAGCTTTGGTGTTGCCGACTTTACATTCAAAAAATGTTTCCACTTGTTTCTTAGTTGAGCACCCATTTGAGATCGATGTGCATGCTTTTGCCTGTTCTTTAGGAAAAAAGTTTATCACATTTTGGGAAAAAAAGTTTGTGAGTGCATGTCATTCAGAAAGTTTGAAAACTCCTTACCTGGAGTCCTAACCATTCAGAACACCTTAGCAACCACACACCAACAGAAACTGTGAATATATAACGCAAATGTTGGGTATTTTTCATCTCAAATATGCAGTTGCAATATCACCGGTGAGTCATCTGGGGTCTTGTGTGCTGAGAGCTCTTGCCCACATGCGAGGTTAAAGGCATTTTAAACTATTGATGGCAAGCAACAGGTCTGAAAATGCATGCGGCGTGCTTGAGGGAGGCAGCAGACTGGAATTTACACAGCGTCATCATGTCAGAGCCTCTTGAAACCCAGACAGCCGCTGTTTGCTGTGCAGAAAAAGAACAAAATATTCCTTTAAAGCTTCTTGAAACGCTGTCAGGTTTTTTTCCTCCCTCACTCTCGCAGGGTGCTTGATGTGCCCCCGCTCCACTGGAGTGTGAATAAGTGAGATGTAAACTGTGTTTAACTCCGGGTTCAGAGTCCGCTTCAGCGTCTGAGCCGGGGGAATGTAACTGATAAGACAACAAACACTCATGTCCAATCATGAAACGCAGCACACTGGGCTTAAGAGGAGACAACTGTGAACAACGTCACAACACATTTGATGTCCATAATGTGATGTATTGCTGGGAGACAGAATATATTAAGTGAGGAGTATTTTGTTTCAACTAAACAGCCATTGTAGCCAATTCAACCCCAAATGCACAATAACTAATTAATTACTCTAAATAATAAGCATGTCTTCCACACTGTTTTCTCTTTATGGTTCTCTTTATGAACACCAGGAGGAATATTTACACCGTGTAACATTATAGATGTCCTTCCTTGCACTTTGATCAATCTAATGCATCCTTGCTGAATAAAAGTAGTAAAATCCTGCCCAAAACATTTGTATACATATTTAACAATACATAAATGAATTCACATATATTTCAAAAGTATGTATATATAATGTGGTAAAAATATACTATACACTTTCATATTAGTATATATAATAAACTATATATTGTAATAGTATTTTATATTATATTTCATTTTGTGTGCTTGTGTTTCAGGTACTCCTCTGCTGGTACGGAGCAGTAGCGATTCTGCGCTTGGACCTCCTCAGATGGAAGATGGGAATTGCAGAGCCATGGTAAAACTGCGCTGACACACTCCTCAACGCTCTTTCAGACTCCTGATCTCATGTCATCACATTAGAATGTAACATTATTATACATCACTATTATGTCTAATGTTCAATCAGTGTACAGTATGCTGCTATAAATACTTACAACCTTACTGACCCTGCTGAAAATGTCAGCTAAACATGACATACAGGTGGTGTCCAGCTCATATAGCAGTTAAAAGCACCACACTGCATCCTATTGATCTTGTAAGGTATGTTTTCCTGCTGATTTTTGCCTTCCACTCATCGTGACTACATAATCAAACTGATCTACACAAAACAACCAGCTGGAACCAAACTGGTCTAAGCTGTTTTTTTTTTGATCATTGATTTTGGAAAATGTCTTGATCACTGAGATTTTTCCAAATATATTAAAGGGGTCATATGATGCGATTTCAGTTTTTCCTTTCTCTTTGGAGTGTTACAAGCTCTTGGTGCATAAAGAAGATCTGTAAAGTTGCAAAGACTAAAGTCTCAAATCCAAAGAGATATTCTTTATAAAAGTTAAGAGTTAACCACGCCTACCTAAAACGTCTCGTTTTAACATGCCCCCACATATCTACCTCACTATGTGGAAATATTTGCATAATGCCGCCCAAATGTGCAAGCAAAGAAAGAAGGCGTGGTTTCAGAAACAGCAGTAGTGTTGATGCAGCCATGTCAGGGAGACGCTGTGTAGACAGGGTTTTATGTTTACGCGGCGCAATGCAACGCAATGCGTAAAAAGACAGTATAAGTCATTATAATCCGTAATTATGTCCCCACTGGATGCAACAAATGCCTCGTTTGTTATGGGTTTTAATGTTTATGTCTTGTCGCTCCGGCCGGACACGGCATCAGCAGTATGTGAGGGGCGTAACATTTCCGTCTCACGCTTGAGGTATTCGGCCAATCATAACGCACTGGATAGCTGGCTAATCAGAGCACACCTCGCTTTTCAGACCGATTAGTTTTGTAAAAATCGACGCGTTTCAAAAAGGCGGGGCATAGAGGAGAAACAATAATGTACAGTATGTGGAAAATAATGTGTTTTTTAAACTTTAAACCGCATAAACACATTTCATTACACCAAATACACAAAATAATGTTCTTTTTAGCAGCATCATATGACCCCTTTAAACATGGTTGCACATTAAACCTGGATAATGTTGAGTTACAATGTATTTTAAATGTATTTTATGTACATGTTAAAGCAGCAGTGTGTTTTCCAAGCCACAACTGGTGTTTAGTGCTGTTTTCAAACACGTTTCCAGACACACATCACCTTTTAAATAATATTCAGCTGAAAACATACTTAAACCAAAAGGTTCTCAGTGCATTGCAGCTTATTCTTAATGAGAAAGTTTTTTTTTTTTTTTGTGGTTATTTTGCAGAAGGTCTCAAGGTTTCCATTAAAGCTTCCAGACTGAAACCAGCAGCGAGACATTGATTCACTATTTTGTGTTCTTCTCTTTTGTTGCATTTTCAATCATTTGCTCACTTTTTTCCCTTCTCCTTCAATAAAATGCTGATCTAGAATAGCCTCAATGTTCTGATGAAATGGCATATGAGCAGAGCTGTATCGCTACAGTGTGTTGAATGCATTTATGGAGCTTTGTGGAGTTAGTGAAGTATAGCCATTTGTTTCTCTCTTACGTGCTCTCTCTCCCCCCTGGTCTGCTTAATGGACTGTCTCGCTCTCCCCCCGCCTGCTTAATGGACTGGCTCAGAATAGATGGAGTTTTTTATGATTACCACTCTGCTCATTCAGAGCCTTTTATTGGAACATCGTGGATGGCTTTAATGCACTTCACCTCTCTTTCTTTCGCTCCTCTCTGTCTGTCCTCATTCTCGCTCTGAATTTAATTTTTTTTGTGTGTCTTTTTATTGTTTCTTTTTGCTTTACTCTGTTCCCTCTTCTCTTGCTCTGTACCTCACCACAGGTTGTATATGGGTTTTGTGTGTTTGTTTGTGAAAAGAAAGTCCTGTTTTTTTTCTTTGCTATAAATTTGCTTTGTCTCCTAGTGCACCTAGATTTAAGGCCTGCTTGCACCAAGCAATGGAACAAAGTGACACAAAACACAGACTATTTTTGAAAAATGCTTTTTCACACTGAGGCCATGAGGGTGATAAAAAATTCTGGCCAGTAAATCAAGGCAACATTTGTCATTTTTGTTTAGTTTATATATTTATTATATATTTGATTAAATATTATATTAATATTAATTAAAAGTATTTTTAATATTTTATTTTTGTAATTATATAAAAAACATAATTATATATATATGTATATATATATAGTAATTTTTATAATATCACTTTTTCCCCTGGTTTTGCGCCGCTCTAAAATATTCAGGTATTTGATCTGGTAGATATTGTTTTCTCTGAGAACTTGGGACATGTAGCTTGCCCAAAAGCCAACATGATAACGTTCTGTTCTTCGAGGGTCATACTGGAGATATTTCTACACTAATAAGTGTAGTTTAGATCTTTTAATAAAAAAAAACCTTCCAGTAAATCTTATTTGTCTAGAATTTTTTTAATTGAGCGAAGAAAGACAAAAATCAGTATGTTCAGAAAAGGTTACTTCATAATCCCAAAAATGTTTGTAGCATGTCTGAAGGAGCGTAACATCTTTAACATCTTGCCATACTGAACTTTAACACTCTGCAAACAGGCTTTTACATGTAGTAGTGTCTGAGTGACTGATACAAGTAGCCGACAACACACTGGAAATTAATTAGTGTTTTCTCTGTTACTCTGAATGGTTTTAGGTCCAGTATTTGATTTATTGAAGATTTGTGTGTTCTCCATGCCTGTTATTAGTTGAGATCCTTCAGTATCAGGTAGCATGGAGGGGCTTTTGGATAATTTAAGTGTCTGATGAGAAACGTTTCTTTTGTCTGCACACCCTCAGACGGACAGGAAACCTGCGGCAAGACACCAAACTTCAGCACAACCTGACAGATAAAGCCTCAGTACCAAGATGAATGAGGTTATCCTTTTTCCTCTGGGGTCGGAAGACCCTAAGCGTCTTACACCCCCAGCTGTCCCTGAAGGGTTTAGGGAACTCCCTCTCTTTCCGGGTGAGGGGAATGTGAAGCGGACAGCGGAACCTCTAAGAGTATAATGTGCTGCTCACTCTCACACACCTATATCAGTGTTCTGGAACGCTCCACAAACATTCCCAAACAGAGACTCTTCCTCCCTGTGCAACCTGACTCCTGTTCTTCAGCCTCGGTCTCTGTCCACAAGACCTTTGATCTCTTCCTTTTGTTGGTTTGGCCTTCTTCCTTAGATTTTCATTACACATTAAAGCAGTTTTCTTGGGTGCCCTCACACCTGGAGCCATCCCCGTTTCCTCTTCTCTTATGCTGCGCCATGCTTCCTTCATCTCTCCCTTCATTGCCTGTGTATCATTTAGCAGCCGGCTGGCTGACTCCTGTGTTTTCATTGTATTTAAGAAGCTTTATTTCCTGCAGGGTTTACAGCACCTGTGGCACATCAGAGATGGAGGTTCTCTGCTCTCTTTCTGTCAAGCAAACAAACACGCAAACTTGCAGACGTATCTCTTTCACAGATACACACACATGCAGATAATAGGTTGTGCAGTGGAATATGGAAAATGTATTTGGGCCAGATGGTGGGTTGCTGTCTTTACAGTTTCACCTTGTTCTGATGTGTGGAGAGGGTAGTATTGCATTGCTAGACATTTGACTAATTACATAATTGCAGACACAATCTTCTAGCCAAAATCTGCCCACTTAGACAGGAAGAGATCGTCTGACGTGACAAGTGACCAACCACAGTTTTATTTTTATTTTATTATTATTATTATTTTTTTTTTTAAGATTATACCAGCCTAAAAAAAAAATATATATATATATATTTCAAAGAATCAAGAAGAAAAAAGATTTCTGGACAATCATGTGACACAGACTGGAGTAATAGCTACTAAAAATTCAGCTTTGCCATGACAGGAATAAATTACATTAAAAAAAGATTATAATAGAAAACAGTTATTTTAAGTTGTAGTAATATTTAACAATATTACTATATTTTTGATAAAATAAATACTGCCTTGGTGGGCAAAAGTTACTTAAAAAACAAACAAAACAAAACAAAAAAACAATTACAAAATCTTACCAACCCCAAACATTTGAATAATAGTATGCCATATACATATGGCAGTTGAATGGAAAAAAAGAAAAGACAAAAAGTGTATAGACTTTGTAAACTTTGTTTTCTGTTCATGGAAAAGTAATACGTTCTGATTACTTCACAGGCGCCAATAACCTGCCAAAAGTGATTAGTTGTTCTTCAGCACTGTATATTGGGTCTTTTTCATGAAACACAACACACATTTTTGTGTAGGTTGTTCATAAACGCATTCTTATGTAAATTGTTTGGGAGAATTTGCTTAGCAAATGCTCTGCATTTCAGAGAGCTCCTGTCTCATGTTGTTTCAAACTGTGGTTTGGTCCCAGTGGTTCAGGCTTGTAGAGCACTTTTCGGCCAGTTTAATAACTTGAAAGTATGATCTTGTAAGAAAAAGCCACTTAAATCCAACATAGAGGATATTCTAGCCATGTTTATTTGCTTTTAAGCATCTCCGACAAAACGCTGAATATCTTCAAAAAGATATGATACTGTTCACAAACTTTGGCAAATAAGTCAAACAAACAAGTCAGTCATTTTGGAACGGGCAGTTTCAGTCTGCTCTTACTGTTTTTGTGTGCAGTGAGATCGTGTCATCTGAGGCTATATTGAAGAGTATTCATTCCATTATATTGCTGTGCACCTTTCCTGCACTTGTAGCATGTGGAACGCAAACCATTTTGCACATTATTATCTAAATCCACTTTAAGAATCATATTTTTCAATTTGAAATCAGAACTCCAGAGGATGGAGACGGCAGATAAGGTTTGTAACCTTGGAATCGGTCACTTGCGGATACATTTCTTCAGGTATTAGTCATGAGCGACAGAGGCTCCTCAGGGGATATATTTGTCCTGTGTGTCCTAGTCTATTTTTATGCCCTCTGAATGTCCCATAAGAACCAATTAGTTATGTGGATTTTTTTTCTTTTCTTTGCTGGTTGTTATGTTGGTGGTCCGAGTGTGAACCCAGGGAACTCACCCTGCAGACCCACTGGCCAGCTCAGTGTTTCCAAGAGGGTCAGCCGGCAGCACACCCCTCTCATCTGGGATCAGAGTGTTCACTTGTTGGTGTTCATACAGAAGTCCAGTGGTAAAGACCACACTTTTTTTTAAAGTAAAATAAACATTTATAACCTTTTTGTTTTGTTTTGGTCTGGTGTTTTTGTTTTGTGTTGTGTTGTTGTGTGTTTTGTTTTGTTTGTTTTTGTGGGAGATGTAAAGCTCAGAAGACTACTCAAAAAAGGGTTTATTTATTTATTTATTTTTTTGTGGGAGATGTAAAGCTCAGATGACTACTCAAAGAAGTTTGTTGTTTTGTTTTTATTGGACATGAAAAAGCTCAGGACTACTCAGTTTTTTTTTTGTTTTTTTTTAATTTATTTATTTATTTTTAATGGATTTAATTATATTTTTTATACAAAGAGGGGGAGAAAGTAAAGCTTAAAGAACTGCTAGCAAAAAATTACCAGCTCGCTCTATATATATATATCTATATATATATATATATATATATATATAAATGGCAGTTGTTCATGCAAAAGTAATATGTGCTGATTAATTCACAGTTGACACTAACCTGCAAAACTACTAGTTGTTCCTTTGGTGTTTTGTTATGTGTATTGTTGTGTGTACTGTTGCGTTTGTTTTATTTTATTTTTTTTGATACATGGCAGGGGGAGAAGTAAAGCTACTAAAGGACTACTCTTAAAAAAAAATACTCACTAGCTCAAAATTCACAAACACTTTTTTTAATCGCAAAATACCTAGCAATCTCACTTTACCAGATAATGGGCATTCCTCCACACCTGTATCCAGCAGGATTTGTAGTGCAGGTTCAGCTCTTACGGCACGCTCTAGAATATCAGTAATGCTGAGTGACCGGCATAGTCGAACCCCTCACATCTTGACTCTGTTTTCACTGTGTTCAACTTAAATGAAGAAATATGGCAGTATTAGTTTCACATTAATGTCAGCCATGAAATTTAATGTGTGATGTCACTGCAATGGTAGTTAAAGACAACAGGTGACATTCTGACCTCAGCTCACACAGAAAGACAGAATGTGTAATGCATAAGTGTGCATAAAATACACAAGTTGTGACCTAACAATCTTTACTTCAACAGTATGTGACTTCTGTTGTCATATTACTACTGTCAAAGGGTATAAACCAGTCATAGCGCTCAATTTTACATCAGTGGTTTTGTACTTGAGTGTGTGTTTTTGCATCCTAGCATATAGATGTGTTGTTTCCATTTGTTTGTGAGACACCTTGTGACGACACGGCCTGACTTGTGCCTGATTAGCGCAGCCTCACTCTGTCTTAGACTCCTGTCTGTAGTGTGAACTCTCATACACTCTCTGCGCTTTCGCAAGCTTCTTTAAAATGACACTCAAAAGGGATACATGATCTCAAATTAAAACGGCTCTGCTTTTAATCCAACAGCCTCTCATTCACAAACCCCCAATTAACATCAATTTCTCTGTCTCGCTTTCTCCCTCTCTCCTTCTCCCTCTCTCTCTTTCAGCCCATTGGGTGTAATTAAACTGGCACTTTTCATTGATGAAGGCTTATGTACAGCTGGAGAAGATATGTGTTTGTGTGTGACAGAAAGAGAGAGAACCTGAACAAAGAAAAGCCAGGCAAAGACACCCAAGAAATGTGGCAGGAGACCATTACTGGGATTTTTCACTCCCTGTTTTTTTGCCATTCCCAAGTGAACAAACTATGCCCACGTGTTAAACATGCAGTAGCTACAGAATTTAACATAATCTCCACCCCTTCCTATGAGTTTTACTGGAGACTTTTATTTTCTTGGTCTTTTGAAATCATAGAGCTCAATATTCTACATAACGAATGTTCACAACAGGTTGTCGGCAATATTTTAATGTTCATTTTACCTGCCATATAGCACTGACTTTTGTGAATAAGTTACAATATTAAGCCTAATTAAAATAGGAAGAACTTCTTTAGAATGCAGTGCAATAACAACTCAGGTCGTACATAGTTAAACTGGATTGCAGGTGATTAGTGAATAAGATGCAGGTTTTTTGCACTGAAATATTGTGGCACAACTGTTCAGTAAATCCACTCTTTTGTCTGTTTGACTGCAGCTGTCTATGTAATAGTTGATCATTTGGGCTTAATGTATGGCTGTTTAAATATAACAATATAATATATTGCATTTCAAGTATTTTTTTAACATTAATTTTAGTAATTAATTTTAATTATAATGCCCATGTTCTGGAATTGAATTGTTATTTCAAAGGCATATTCAATTATTTTCTGAATGGCCTAAAGTTGACTAGGTTTTAGAACAGCCCTTTCTTTCTCTTTGACCTACCATTCTTCTTCATGGTCTTTCACACATCTCCACCTCTCTCTTTCTTCTTCTCTATTGAACCTGTCTGCTCTGCGTGTTCCTCCTCCTGGCTGTAGGAACATGTGCCGTGTCCGTAATAAGTAAGTGTGCCTGAGAAATGACAGGGTTAGAGCTCACTAATGCACTCAGAGTTGCACCCTTCTATACTGAAAACCACCAGAGAGGGAGGGAGATGGACAGAAAAAGAGAGGGTCCTCACTACTCTATAACTGATTGAGGTAATAGGCCTTTGTAATTGTTCAGATTGTCACTTGCCCTTTTCGGCAGAAGTAAGTGGTTGGAAAAGGGAGAGAAACGGCCCTTGGGTTTGTCCTCACCTCCCACTGAGGAGCACGAGCAGATATTTTAAACTTTTCAGAAAAATACTCTTCCCTCTCCAAAGACAAAAGAAGTGCTGAACTAACCCATTTGAAAGGATCTTAAAAGCCAAATTGGTGGGTGTCAGTGATCCAGAATTTCCCGCAGACTCTATTTGAGCTTTCACAGGCCATTATTTTAAGTGATTTTGAGATGTAATTAGTTTGGACGCAACAATTCTTTTGGATAATTATTGCCGTTTTATTCCAGCATTTAGGTGGTCATCTTTAACTAATGGAAGTTTAATCACCACTAAATATCCAGTACATTACCCAGCCTGAATCCCACGTTTTTTTTTTTTTCTTCATTCAAACTAGCCAGTATCTTAAAAATAAATACGGATAGATTGCTAATCACTTCCAACAAATACTGTCAGCATTTTTTTTTTTTGAATACATCAATTTTGGCTGATACTAATGATCATATTGTTTCATATACTGATAACATGACGTCTGATATTATACATCTGCACACTGTTGCTTTGTTAAATAAAACACTGATATATAGATATTTATATAGTAAAATAATTAAGAGATATGTACAATTACAGCGAATCATATCTCAAAATACTGTAAACCCTGACAGTGTTCAGGGGAGGTCTTGTATCACCCTGAATGGATTTATTTTGTGACTGTATTTGACTAACTATACATTACCCTGCTTTTTGCATCAGCTATTTGCTAAATTAATACATATGTGGACATGAAATATTAATTTGAGTTGAAATGGTATTTTATTCTCACTTGTATATTAAAGGGATAGTTCACTCAAAAATGTAAATTCTGTCATTGTTTACTCACCCTTATGTCATTGCAAACCTTTATGACTACTTTCTTCTGCTTAATATAAAAGAAGATATTTAAAAAAAAAATGTTGGCTACCAAACCTTCCATTGTATTGGGGAGAAAAAACATTATCTTTTATGTATTTCAGAAAACATAGTCCCAGGTTTGGAGCGACATGAGGGTGAGTAAAATGATGCTATAATTTTGCGATAGTGCCTTAATTGACCAGTACCAAAATGGTCTTAAATGTATTGTGCATCCCTCATTATCAGTTATTTTCAAAACCAAGTCTGTTTTTTCATGTTTACATCTCCTGTAAGCTTTTCTGCTCTATGATCTGTCACATGCATGTTTATTTGTCTGTCTGTGCCATCATTAGAACAGTCGTCCTCTGGGGAGATCTCAGCGACTGCTAATTGCTCTGGGAGTATTTTTTTGTATCTTGAACCCTGTGGGTTTAATAGCCACCAAGAAGTGATACTTTAAATGTATCACTTGTTGGAGCTGTGATGCCTCTCTTCCTGTGGGAGGTGTGGCAAGTTTGTGTGTGTTTGATTATAAATAACACCACGCTTCCTATGAGGTATTTGTTATATATTGTTGAAAGAGGTTCTTACCGTCTTTGCTCGTGGGTCACCTGCTGTGTCGATAGGAATAGACAATTATCCATACAAATCTGGTAAACTTTGATCTTTGACTCTTCTTTGTTCAACTGAATAAGGTTTAAATTAATCATTTTTAATCACCCTTAATAATTTTGCCATTGATTCCCCATATATGTTAGCCTAAATTAAATCTCTCTAATTAATCCCTCAGGTATCATTAAAAATATCTTCATTGATGGTTTGAAGATGAAGGAAGGTCTTATAGGTTTGAAATGACACGAGGGCGAGCAAATTATGACACAATTTAATTAATAGTTAATGTTTACCACATACTAAATGGAGAAGTCCAACAGAGCTGCACTGAATGTAATAATGTATAGGTGTACATTTGAAACGATGCTGCTTATAGTCTGATAACCGTCATCAGCTTGAATGAGTAATGGGAGCAGATGTCTTCTTTTTGAAAACAGGTGTATGTGATGTTTGCCTTGTTTAAAACCAATGAAACACAAGCAAACTCTCAAAACCCTCTCAGCATGTGGTGCGTATCCCATCATACCCTCCAGTGTGTTTGCTTCCCCTCTTGGCTCTGTCAAGGCTGCTGCCTTCTCTTTGTTTGGCACTGTTCCATTACTGCCAGCTCCATCCGTGTCATTCATTAGATGAGGGTCAGCGCGAGGAGATCAGGCACTACGAGCAAATAAAATTTGTGATATGCTCATCAGATCATCAGTCAGCCGATAGATTAATGCTTTTGTTCTTTAATTAGCAAAAGCATCAAACCATGACTCAAACGGCACAAACTAATCATTAAAAATGAGAAGAGAATGAATCACAGGCGC
>NW_015657838.1:234860-245839 GCF_001515625.1 Sinocyclocheilus rhinocerous | reverse complement strand
ATCTCCCCCCCCCCCCCCCATTTTTCTTGCAGTTTCTCACTGGTTCTGTGCATTTGTCTTGTTTTTGTAGGGAATCCACGTACAGACTGACATGGACTTTACAGCCGAGGTCACCTGCAACAACAAATCTGGCCCTTTCAGTGTCAAGTTCAAAAGTTTGTGGTTTAGTAAGTTTTTTTTTTTCCCCAAAATAAAAAATACTTTTATTTAGCAAGGATGCTTTAAATTGATTAAAAATGGCAGTAAAGACATTTATAATGTTTAAAAATGGATTTTTAGACAACCAGTATCATGGTTTCCACAAAAATATTAAGCAGCACAGCAGTTTTCAACATTGATAATAAGACATGTTTCTTGAGATTGATTTCTGAAGGACTATGTGACGCTTAAGACTGGAGTAAATTTTTAAATTGTAATATTTCACAAAATTACTGTTTTTGCTGATTACAAATTAATGCAGCCTTAGTGATCATAATAGAATCATTAAAAACATTTTATAGACCCCAAACTTTTTAACAGCATTGTGTGTACAGTCGGATCCAAAAGTCTGAGACCACTAGTCAAAATGCTTCTAATTTTACATTGTTTTGTAGTTTAATAATATAATTTTCATTTTTACAAATTAGATTATCAGCAGAACAGTTTTAAGTGGAAAGTTGAATTGAAAAATTAGTGTAAAGGTTTTTTTTTATTAATTTTTTTTATGAATGTGTAACACCTTATGATCATGTTCTTCAGATTGAAAAATGATCCAAAGTGCATCTTGTGCTTCAGTGGAAACAAGAACATCTGACCGTCTGTGCAAAGAGACACGATCAGTGACACACATTTACTTATTTCACTATTGATCTAGAAGTAGTTCAGAATCTAAAATATCCCTCTTTCATTTTACGTAATAGTATTCTTTGGTTTCAAGAGTACAGAATTTTCAATGAGGTCTTACACTTTTAGATCCCGCTGTACTTTATATGTTGTTGTTTTTGTTGTTTAATCTGTGCTATTTTTTTCTCTCTTTTTCTCTTCATATCATATCATTAGCTAACATCCTAATTTTCCTGCTCCTCATTGAGAAGATCAAGGCTTTGTGGCACTTGCATATAAAATGATTATTCATTAAGCAGCTTCAGAAAGCAGAGGGGAAGGGCTCACACAACACAAACAAACACATGCATTAATCAAGGAGAGAGATGACTAATGAGCCAGTCTGGGATTAGAGACTCTCTCGCCAACCTCCTCTGAATCCCAGAGTGCATCTGAATATTAGAGTCTGAGCTCACTCTCGGCCTTCAGTACCTCTGATTGACACTTCTGATACACTCTCTGTTTCCATTTACCAGCAACACACTCTCAAACACACACGCATCAGACAGGACCACAGTGGTATGAATGGCATTGAATCATGCTTTCTTTAAGGTGATCTATCAATTTACAAAACGTTTTATTGTATTTCTATTTTTATTTTACTTTAGTCCCCTTAGTGGCCATATTGTCCAGGCTTCAGTTTAATGCGTTGCTACATTAAAAAATCATCACTGCTGGCAGGTTTTTACAAAATTGAATTTTTATTTTTTTTTATCTTTTCCGTGCTTTCATTCTGTTGGATGTTATATGTTAATTTATGCCTTCTTCATCAATGTTTGTTAGACATTCTTGGTTATAATAGGTTCTAAACATATTGGTGTTTGAAATTGATTTGTTTAGATTATCAAAGGAATAGTTCACCCATAAATGAAAATGTGTTAAAACTTTGCTTACCCTCAGGCCATCCAAGATGTAGATAAGTTTGTTTCTTCATTGTTCCAGATTTGGAGAAATTTAACATTGTCAGTTGCTCACCAATGGATTTTCTGCAGTGAATGGGTGCCGTCATAATAAGAGTCCAAACAGCTGATAAAAACATCACAACAATCCACACGACTCCAGTCCATCAATTAACTCTTTCCCTGCCAGCATTTTTTTTAAAACCGTTGCCAGACACCGCCAGCATTTTTGATCATTTTCACAAAAGTTTAATGGCCCCCAGAATATTTTGTTACATGAATATCTGAACATGCAATATGCCTCTGCTTTTAAACAAAACAACCTGTTTTATTCTAGCTTTATGCAAACTTTCTTATCAACACTTGAATGTGGGTAAGTTTCATGAAAAAAGTAACATTTTGAACAAAAAGCTGAGAAAATCACTTTTTGTAAAACAGTATGTCTGGATCAGATTCAGAACGATGATCAAAACATAGATGGAATAGATTGCTTCCATCAACGCATCCAAAGTTTGCAGGATCCTATACCACTTCTTTAATCGACATTTCATTTGGAAAATTCCGTTAATGGCTCATGAAGAAACAACGGCTTGCGTGTTTTGCAACAAACAAATTAATCATTAAGGCATTTTAACTTTAAACTGTCACTTCGGACCAAAATACCAGTCCATAATCCATAATAATTTTTCCTCCTGTGAAAAAGTCCATCCCCTGTTGTCCTCTCACACTAAAATTGACCAGTGTATTTGTATAGAAAGGTTTTGACTGTTTTTGCTTGGAAACTGCATATTTCTCTCCTGATTCAGACGAGATGACTTTTTAAATGAAGAAAGCAATATTATGGATAGAGAACTTATATTTTAGCAGGAAGCAGCGTTTTCAAATAAAAAACAGCTTCATGATGATTTTTTTTTTTTCCTACAACCACAAACTAATTTTTCTTCACAAGACTTTAATTGATGGACTGGAGTCATGTGGATTACTTGTGTATTATTAGCTTGTTTCCATCACCCTATTTTTATGCGCAAACCTGTAAGATTTTCATTATTCTGTAGAACACAAAAGAAGATTGAAAAATGTTGGTATCTGAACAGTTGATGTGCACCATTGACTTCCATAATATATATTTTTTTCTTACTATGGAAGTCAATGGTGCCCATCAACTGTTCAGAAACTAACATTTTTCAAAATATCTTTTTTTGTGTTCAACAGAAGAAAGAAGGATAACCTGACTAACCAGCGGACTGATCTCGTTGCACAGCTTCTCAAATGTTGTTTTGGTCATTCTGCAATGCCTGAACCAAATTCTGTCATCAAAGTGTTTCCGTATAATTGCCTCCCAGAATTGTCTTACAGGACTGCGTTCCCAAACAACAGGCATCCACCTCCGATAGCAATGACCGCATTTATTGTGTTTTGTCTGCTCGCTCTGAGGCTCAAGTAATTTATTATATATGAAAATTATTATATTCAGTGGCTTCTCCTACTTTTCTTAGTGATATTTAGTGCCAGTTTATCAGGAAATTACATTTTTGTTCTCTTTGCCTAGTTGGATAGAAACGGTGCTTTATTTGCAAATATTTTATGCGATATTTTCCAAATTTGCGCATAAGTTACATTCCCAACGTTGGATGGAAACATAGCTATTGTGATGTTTTTATCAGCTGTTTGAACTCTCATTCTGATGGCACCCATTCACTGCAGAGGATCCGTTGATGAACAAGTAATGCAATGCTAAATTTCTCTAACAAATTAATCTACATCTTGGATAGACACATATTTGTAGATCTTTAAGGTTTTATCTTCGTTCACAATCTCCTGTTTGCACAGAATGGATTTTGTGAGGGAGTCAAATATTCCCCTAAACACATTCAGAGCACAGACGGACAGTAAGGAGGGTTGATAGGGTCACATCCTCACAGCATGACTTCTCTACCAGCCTCTCACCATAGCAACCGGCTGTGCCATCACTGTGAGGAATGCTGTATGCTCTCTGCTCTCGGCAAATGATCCTTGAAATTGAGAGGGGGAAAAAAATGAATTATCACTTGCACTTTGAATATAGAAATTGAAAGCCATTAGTATGGACAGCACTTTGCTAATAACATTTGTAGGTTGTAGGAATGTGTAATTCCAAGAAAGTGTTCAGTGGCTTTATGGTTGGTCACCTTAAAGAAATAGTTCACTCAGCCTAATGTTGTTTCAGACCCGTATGAGTTTCTTTCTTCCATGAAACACAAAATGTGAATTTTTGAAAAATCAGAACTCATATGAAAAAGAGTTGAAGTGACCATGTCTGACAAGATCAAGAAACGACAAAAAAAACAAAAAAAAAAACATAAAAAGTACCATAAAAATAGTCCTAAAGTATTGTAAAAATAAATACATAAATATATAATAGTTTGTAATCATAGTAAATAAATATAATGTAATAATGTAATAAATTCCTTGATTCATGACCCAAAAGATTTATCTTATTGATCATTTTTTTTCACCGAATAAAGTGTTACTGGGTGAATTTTCACTTTGCGAATGGAGTCTACAGGGATGCATTGTTTTGTTTGTTGTGAGAAAACGGCAAAACTGTTGCTCCTCATTCATGAAACTCAAGAATAAAGGATTTCTATGTAAATCGTTTGTAAAACTGACATAAATTGTTGCTTTGAATTCAATGTGACGGTTTATGTGAGAATTGTTTTATGAATGATTTACCATACAATTTACTGCTTGTGTGTCATGATTGATGATGTGTGAATAGTGTGAATAGGCTTGTATTGTCAACTGGAAAACAGGAAGAGATTAAAAAAATATATATTTTCTGAGCACAGATGAGTCCTCATGAATCATGTGGTTTAATACACTTGGACTACAGGTAGAAATAAGGCCAGTTAAGTTATACTTTGTGTATTATTAGCTGTGTGTAAGCTAGATGTAGACTCACGTGTGTGCTGTGGGGCACAAAAATAAAGCTAAAATCTCTTTTTTTCAACCTTTTTATGACATTCAACAATGTTGTCACTAGATTTTTACTGTTGTATTTCTTACATTTAAGATTATGAATGAATTGTTGAAATTAAGGTGCATCTTGAAAATACACACAAATAGAAAAATAGATCTGTTTTTTTCCCCTTCTGTTTTTTTTTTATTAGATCAGCCGTCATTCAACAAGTAGATTCAGATGTTATTTGAAGGTGCTAGAATGGTAAAACAAATCATTAAATTATAAATGGTCACTAGATTTTTACTGTTGTATTTCTTACATTTAAGATTATGAATGAATTGTTGAAATTAAGGTGCATCTTGAAAATACACACAAATAGAAAAATAGATCTGTTTTTTTCCCCTTCTGTTTTTTTTTATTAGATCAGCCGTCATTCAACAAGTAGATTCAGATGTTATTTGAAGGTGCTAGAATGGTAAAACAAATCATTAAATTATAAATGGTATCTTTCCCACCTTGTTATTCACGTGTTGAACATGTGTTTATTTATTTAGATTTATATGCACCAATACAATGATACATGGTAAAACACTTTTGCTTACATATAAAGTACATGTATGCTGCTATTCAAAAGTTTGGGGTTGGTGCTTAATATTTTTTGTGGAAATCATGATATGTTTTTTTTCAGGATTCTTTGATTAAGAGAAAGTTAAAAAGAACAGCATTTACAGTGGGGAAAATAATTATTTGATCCCCTACTGATTTTGTAAGTTTGCCCACTTACAAAGAAATGAAGGGTCTATAATTTTTATGGTAGGTTTATTTTAACGGATAGAGAGAATATCAAGCAAAAAATCCAGAAAAAAAAAACTGTTCAAAGGTTATAAATTGATTTGCATTTCAGTGAGTCAAATAAGTATTTGATCCCCAAGCAAAACTTGGTGGAGAAACTCTTGTTGGCAAGCACAGAGGTAAGACGTGTCTTGTAGTTGGTCACCAGGTTTGCACACATCTCAGGAGGGATTTTGTTCCACTCCTCTTTAAAGATTCTCTCTAAATCCTTAAGGTTTCTTGGCAACTCAAAGTTCCAGCTCACTCCACAGATTTTCTATAGAATTAAGGTCTGGGGACTGGCTAGGCCACTCCATGACCTTAATGTGCCACTCCTTTGTTGCCTTGGCGGTATTTTGGGTCATTGTCATGCTGGAAGACCCATCATCCATGACCCATCTTCAGTGTTCTGGCTGAGAGAAGGAAGTTCTCATCCAGAATGTTATGGTGCATGGTCCCGTCCATCGGTCCTTCAATGTGGTGAAGTCATCCTGTACCCATAGCAGAGAAACAGCCCCAAAGCATAATGTTTCCACCTCCATGCTTGACTGTAGGGATGGTGTTCTTGGGGTCATAGTCAGCATTTCTCTCCCTCCAAACACAGCAAGTCGAGTTGATGCCAAAGAGTTCAATTTTGTTCTCATGTGACAACAGCACTTTCTCCCAAGCCTTCTCTGAATCATTTAGATGTTCAGACGGGCCTGTACATGTGCCTTCTTGAGCTGGGGGACCTTGCGGGCACTGCATGATTTCAACTCATTGCAACGTAGTGTGTTACCAGTGGTTTGCTTGGCGACTGTTGTCCCAACTGCCTTAAGATCATTAACAAGCTCCTCCTGTGTAGTTCGGGGCTGATCCCTCACCTTTATCATGACCATCCTTTTCCTCACAAGGCGAGATCTTGCATGGAGCACCAGACAGAGGGCGATTGATGGTTATTTTGTATTTCTTCCATTTCCGAATAATCGCACCAACAGTTGTCTCCTTCTCACCAAGCTTCTTGCTGATGATCTTGTAGCCCATTCTAGCCTTGTGCAGGTCTACAATCTTGTCTCTGACGTCCTTTGACAGCTCTTTGGTCTTGCCCATGGTGGTGGGAGAGGTTTGAATGGAAGATACACATTCTATGGACTGGTTTCTTTTATACTCATAACAAGAAGACATTAGGAGCAATTTCTTAAAGTGACAGGACTAATCTGCACGTAACCAATCTGTGGGAGCCAGAGTTCTTACTGGTTGGTAGAGGATTAAATACTTATTTTACTCACTGAAATGCAAGTCAATTTATAACCTTTATATAATGTGTTTTTTCTGGATTTTTTTGTTGATATTCTGTCTCTATCCGTTAAAATAAACCTACCATAAAAATTATAGACCCTTCATTTTTTTGTAAGTGGTCAAACTTACAAAATCAGCAGGGGATCAAATAATTATTTTCCCCACTGTATTTGGAATTTGTAATAATGTAAATGTATTTACTGTCACTTTTTTTTATGATTCAAATACAGTAATGAATGGAATCAGAGTTTTTAATAGATCCATTGAAACAGAACGCTCGGTGGACTTAATGGACTTTTTTTTTTTATTTTGCTTCATCTGCGAAATCTTTGCAAATATGTTGTCAGTATTCAATATATTTCGCCGAGCTCCAGTGTTCTGAAACGTCTCGTCTTTTTATTATCAGTCTGTCTGAACCTATCATCTCAGTCTTTATCTTTTTTCCTCCTCAGCCTCTTAGTTTTTCTCAGTCTGTTTTATATTTCCTTTGTATATGTGTCTCATTTGGCCTTTTTGCACCTCTGTCTGTTGTGTTTTCATCTCCCATCACTTCATCATCTTATTGTGTCATTGGCGTCTGTCGCTGCGGCCCCTTCTCCATAAACACTTAACTTCTCCACATTTGTTCCTTTTCCCCCCTCTCTCCGTCTGTTTTCCCTTCTCTTCTCTTCCTTCCTCTGTCTGTATTTCTCTGTGTAGTCGTTCTGAGGGGCCGCAGACTCATCTGTGTGCTCTTATCTGCTGTGCCATTGTGCCGTTGAATCCCTGCTGTCAACCCCTCGGGCCTCTTTCACACTGACACCCGTTTATCATCATCCTCTCATCACCCTCTCTGCCAATCACACACACACACCCACTGATAACCATCCGCTTTATCAGAGAGACAGTGAGAAAATCTTAAACTCTAACCCCATCAGCGTTGAGCCTGACTCCTGCGTCTAACTCCGCATTTCCTCTTAACTGATCTCGATTCAGTCTGTGGGATAACATTTCAGACACGCCGCCTCTGGGGCTTTAATTTCGGCTAAGATAAACGGCAGTATCAAAGATTTGCCTTGTATTAGTTTCTGCCTCAAGATTGTACCTGGGTGCTTAAGATTTTTTAATAGAAAGCTTGAATCAATTAAGCGAGAGCTGTTTTCAAGTGAAAGGTAATTGAAGTGATGAAAAGAGGTAGTGCAGGTAATCTGGGGCTCAGCGGTCAGTATGGTAGTGGATTAGAGCTGCATTGTGACGGTGTCAGCGCCACCTCAGATCGATACGGCGGTATGATGATGATGATGGTGATGGGAGGTGCACTAAGAGCCCCATTCTGAGCTTAAGCATCTGACTGACAGCATGGCAGTGAGCAGCTTAGATGCATCCTGCGGATCAATCAGGAGACTTAAACTTCAGAATGTGAGTCTCAGAAATCTCAGATCGGGGCATTTAAAGTTTGTTGGCCTACAGGTTTGTAGAGTATTCATAAAGGTTTGTGGCAGTTACAATGGAAGTTTATGCAGCTGATCTCAGAAGAAAACGTAACAGTTTTGCTGTGATTTCGTATATGAATTTATGATGTGATTTGTACAGAAACATACAATTTTTTTTTTAGAAAAAGTAAGCATGAAGGTCCACCCCTAAATATAACCGTCAGTGAGGCATAATACATTTGTATGAAAAAGCATGGATTCATATGAATTATACACCAATTCTCGCTGCACTCATGCTGCACTCTTAATGAAGGTTCCAAAAAGGGATTGTTGCAGAAATGCAATAGAATCACAGCTTTTAGTGAACAGTTCTTAAAAGAACCATTTTTCTTAGTTTGAGGAACATTTTAATCTAAATCTAAAGAACCCCTTTCTACTAAAAAGGAACTATTGTGGAATGGAAAGGTTCCGTGGAACCACAGATGCTGATAAAGAACCTTTATTTTTAAGAGTGATGAGAATGTGTTTGGTTTATGACATTTAGAATGACATAATTAGAATATCAATTCTGGGTTTATATATATATATTCTGCTTAAATTATGTTACTGTTTACTCACCCACATGATGTTTCAGTCAAAAGGAGAAATTTAGTAGAATGTTTATGCGGTTCTTTTCAATTCAGTGGAAGTTGATAGTAAAGGATGAAAAAACACCAATAAATACTATAAAAGCTGTCAATACAATGTGTGCTTTATGCTTTAAGTCTTCTGGAGCCATGCAATAGTTTCAGTTATCTTCCTCTCTGCCATATCTCTCAAATCTGAGTAATGCACATCCATGAACTTTTCCACGACATTCTAATTTATTGAGATGCACCTGTATATGCCACTTGATAGTTGTCATTGACATCAAATCTTGCACAACACATCTTTAAGGCACTGTGTTTGAGTGCACAATTTTAGAGCTTTTGTGGAATTACTTCAAATCTATAATATGACTGGGAAAAACAGTGAAAAGTAAGTCTAAAGTGTTTGTCAAACTCTGTACTTCAAACTCTTCGACACAACTTTGTTCATTATTGAAGTGAAGTTTTGCCTGTTTGGTGATTAGATTAACTGTTTTGGGCTGCTGTCTTGAATTGAACATTACACGTTTTGTGTGCGATACCTGTGAGTTTACGTAGACGTGGCGCAACGCTTCTTATCCAGTTTGTGACCGCCTTGATGGACCACATTTATGGTGCTCATTTTGACCTGATTTGGAACCTGACAAGTCTTCATCCAGTCATACTGTATGGAAATACTGTGAATAAGGAGAATTTTCAGTTCTGTGTGAACTATCACTTTAATGTCTTTTGACAGCATCTTTGGCATCCTAGGCTCATCCTGGTAAAGGAATGTCATGCAAGTACTGATCTGTACTGAAAACTCCACCTATTAGAAATTCCTCCAATCCCATCCCAAAAAGAGGGTTTAGGCAGTTTTACAGCTCAAATAATGCATTCAAAACATTTGTCCCATGGATCTCCACTGTTAGTGTGTTTACCATCAAACTTACTGTGGTTATCAGATTCGTGGGACAGATGTGGTACATGCTGTAGACATTAAGTTGAAAATAATTTTGTAGATTTCTGTACGAGTAGCAGTTAAGACGAAGTGCTGGTCTAAAGTAACCTGCCAATTACCTTTCTATTTGCAAAGTGCTGTTTAAATAAGTTTTATGAGCCCCTCTATTTATTCTGAAGGTAAACGGGTTTAACATTAGTCATCCTTGAATGCTATGAGTCTGGCGTATTAGAGAGCATGATTGTATATGCGGTGCTTCTGCATCCCTGTTGAGTGACTGGATCCCTGATTGTGAGGCCGAATTAAAGTCCTTCTGAATAGGAGGATTATTTCAACCCTGTAGGGGAGCTTTACTCTGGGTTAATCACTCGCAGGTAAACACACAGCCTTGTTCACACCTCTTCACATACATTTTCCATTACTCAATCCTCTCCAGCCTACATCAGACATCTCTGAATCCGCAACACAATAGCCGACACATAAAGAAACAGCAACTGTATTCAGATAGTCCTTCATTCAGAGGAGTATCGCATGTTTCTCCAGGAACTCTTGCGAAGCAGGCCCACACTCGGCCTGTACACAATCACAAGAGATACTGTTAATCTGAACCACAGCTCTTATGTGTGCAAAGCTGCTGAAGCTCAGCACTTTGAAGATGGAGAGTTGAAAAGACGAGAGAGCTTTGGTAATTTGCTCTCTTTTATTCCTATCTGCCTTTTATTTCCTTTTTTTGTACCTTCTGTGTGTATGGAAGAGAGAGCAGGTAAATAAAGAGGACACCTGCTCAAGTGCCCCTTTCCTGTTTCACAGCCATGCTTTCATCCACTGTCCTCATCTTTAGACTGTGTGGCAGGCTTTCTTCACAGTTCATTTGTTTGCCTGTTGAGGAAAAGTAGGAGTGAGGTAATGAACGAAAGAAACGAGAGTTCTGAGCTCTGTTCCAAATCCTAGTATGGCTGCTCCTACAGGCATTATTGTAAAGCTGATCTACAAGGTAGGCAACTTCATTATGCTGCTTTGAAAAATACCTTTTTTTAGGCCAGATTGTGTTAAATTGTAGCCTTTGTAGAGAAGGCAATCCCAGGATGCAATGTACCAAGCACTTTATGAAGCTGAGAAGGGGAATTTTCAATTTCTCTCATTTTGTCCACTGGATTTTTGTGTATATATATATATATATATATATATATA
>NW_015657838.1:219808-234850 GCF_001515625.1 Sinocyclocheilus rhinocerous | reverse complement strand
TGGGGTCTGTGAGGCTTTAAAAAATTGTTATAATTGTTATTTTAAATGTTATATGTATGCTTATTAAACAAATTATTATTAATTATTATTATTATTATTATTATTATTAAATTTTGAGTTGAGTCCCAATCAGTCACTTTTTCATTAAGAATATTTCCTGAGATGGCAGCTGATAGGTGGTAGATGACTAAGCAGCAGGGCTAGAGCCATTTTCTTGTATAAATAGTGCAAATACTGTGTTCCACACTAACCCTCTAACCTATAAAATTCATACAATAATGAATGAATGCATAATGTATAGTATGTAACAACATTTTGGAATGAGTTAGAAATGGAGAGTGCGAGATGGAAGGGTGCTGAGTTTTTTTTTCCGTTTTTTTCTTCGCCCCTAATTTAAGCCTGACTAATTATTTCAGGGCTCCCTGGCCCCTCCTCAAGGAGCTGAGTCTCTTTGAAATTTCTTATTTGAGCCGGCCTTGATTAACGAAACTTCTGGTGAGTTGATGAAACTGCACTTCACAGGATTTACTCACAGTTTTTCCCCCCGTCTTTGTTGTTGTTGTTGTTGTTTGCTGTTTCTATCTCATGGTGATTGTGTTTAAACCTCATCTCTCTCGCTCTCTCTCTCTCTCGCTCTCAGACAGAGTTATCTGTGCTGGGGTAGCTTATCAGTGTTGAGTCCTCTGAGCTCTGGGCAGACAGCTCTCTCCTGCATTAGCATCTCAACAGTCTCAGCTCTTTGACCAAATAGACTCTCACACACAGTCAGACATAATCTGCACTACATACCTTAGGAAAAATGAAAGAAAGTCAAACAGGAGCCTGGAGAAGGGTGTATTTATGTTTGTGTGTGTGTGTGTGGTCAGCCTGCTGCAGTCATTAAGACCTCACACACGGGTAAATTATTGGACTAGATGCCTGTTTGGGAGTGTTGGAGCTTAAGGCTTCAGGAAAAGAGAGACTCTCCACACATTCTTTAAATTGCAGTGTTTTATTTTACCACCTCATGCTCACTCACACCAGACTGGAAATCACTGCAGATAACTTGAGCACCGGCATTATAGCAATACAACTGATCATTATGTGGTTATTGCAGAAGATCTTAGTATGCTGAGAGAATGGAATCTTTGTTTTTCAGGCTTTTGATGATATTCAATATATCTTGCTATATATTTCCTCTGAATTAGCTTGAATATTTTTTTTTCTTCAAACAGTGGACCGATCATTTCAACCAAACAGCCATTGTTACAATGAAATTGCAATAAATATGTTTAAATGAATGGATAAACTCAATATCACAGTTTTGATTAGATTCATGGACGTTTAAAGCAGTGGTATGCTACATTGACACAAACTTATATTGTGTATTTACAATGTTTTATTTCCTAGAATTAAGTAAAAACATCTTTATAACTGTCACAGAAATACAGTATTGCATTTTTTGAAAGAAATTAAAGGGGTCATGAACTGCCTTTTTTTATTATTTTGTACTGTTCTCTGAGGTCCACTTATAATGTTATCAAGATTTTTACATAAAAAAACATCATAATTTAAAAGTAATGGGCTATTTTCTGTCTTGTTTTGACCCTCTTCTCATCAGAACGCTCGGTTCGAATAGATGTGGTGGATTGTAGACTCGGAAGTAAACGCCCACTGCTATGATTGGCTAACAGCTGTGTGTGTTTGACAGCCTACACGCTTCATAGATGGACGGCCGCTGCTGTGATTTAGGTTAAAAATGCATTAATACTCAGTGCATATCAAACGATCTGTAATAACAGACAAAACAATAGTGATCACGTAATAAAAACAGTTACTCACACTTGTGTGGTGTGACATTACTGTCGGATCTGATATAGTCGGCACAGCATCGTATTTTAGTTTCAATCTTTCTGAAAATCCAGTGTTGAATTGTGCCTTGTTTGTAAATGAATCTGCGGTAAAATGAAGTGAACAAAGGACCAAGTTCTTACTGAGGCGGTCTGGATCTTCATTAAAAATAAAGTTCATCCACTCTTTTCTAATGTTGGGATCAGAAGGAAAGCAATGCAAAGACTGTTTTTCTCCACAACTTGGCACTGAACAGCATCTTTATCGTTTGGTTTCTGCGTTTGCCTCTCTTGTTATTTACACTACATGTGTGAATCGGTGGGCGGAGCTAAACATGCAGTGATTTAGAAGCAGGTGTTGATGATCTTCTGCGGAGGCGGGGTTTAGCCCCACTGTTACATCATAGAGCGGCACATTCCGCCAGATTGGCTTCAATATAAGCAGTTTTTAGACTTACGGGTAAGTTTTGAGTTCTGAAACTTACAGACAGCACTTTTTTTTTAACTTAATTTTAATATTGTGATAATACCGTATACCGTAATAAAAGCATTAGCAATTAAGAAACATGAAAATTTGATACCGGCATATCCCTACTTACAGGATGTTTTTATAGTACAATGACCTCTTACGTGTCAAAAGATTAAGGGAATTTTGATTTTTCAGTTCATGACCCCTTTAATATTTTATTCAACAAGGACTTGATCATTGATCAAAAGTGACAGACATTTATAATTTTACAAAATTCCAGCAAATGCTGTTCTTTTGAACTTTCAATTCTTTAAAGAATCCTGAAAACAAATGATTCACAATCTCTTCAACAATATTAAAAGGCGCAGCACAACTGTTTTCAGCATTGATAATAATAATAAATGTTTCTTCAGCACCAAATCAGCATATCAGAATGAATTCTGAAGGATCATGTGACACTGAAGACTGGAGTAATGATGACGAAAATTCAGCTTTGCCATGTCAGGAATAAATTACATTTTAAAATCTAATCAGATATATTTTAAACTGAAATTATATTTCACTATAATACTGTTTTCACTGTATTTTTGATCAAATAAATGTAGCCTTGGTGAGCATAAGAGATGTCTTCAAGACACATAAAAAAAAAAATAAAAAAAACCTGCCGACCCCAAACTTTTGACCAGTTGTGTATTTGGCCACAGTATTATAAATGAGGGGTTATTGTAGCAGTGTTGTTCCCTTTGATTGCTGGAGTGTGTTGTATTTGTTCCTCATGACCTTGTAATCAGTGGCGGGCATAATGACATGTACTTCATTGTAAGAATAGCACTGTGTCCCCAGCACTTCTCATTTTTTAAAACTGTTTGTTTTATTCCCTTCTCGATGTTCAAGTTTTCTTGACTATTCAAAGTGAAATTAATCCCCTCCGAGAGTTTAGCCTTGAATTTGAGCATTTGTTGTATTTGAAGTTATTTCAGGGCTGATCATAAACATTAGGCTAAGTCTCAGAACTAGCTAATGCCGAGTTCACACTGCACGATTTTCAAACTCGTCGGATCGAAATACTGATATTCTGGTCTATAACTCCTCCCCGAACTTCCCTCTGCCCTGTATCTTGGTCTCTCATTGGCTGTAGGTCATCGCCGATGTGTTTTTCAGTCAGAACTCATTTCACACAGCGTGATTGTCACTCGCGTGAACGAGCACCGACTTTCCTCCGATTTCGGGCATTTGTCGGCGATTTCGCAAAACCTGTCGGCGAGTGAAAAATCGGGCTAAAATCGTGCAGTCTGAACTCGGCATAAGGGTGAGCTCTTTAGGGCTTAGTATGTAGTGTGCACACTATTTCAAGTGCATCAAACTTTATAAACCATTGTTCTTGTTGTTTCAATGCAGACTGGCTCTCACTCGTTCTCTGTTAAGTGCTACTAGTTGTATCATCAGTTTCTGGTCAAGAAAATTAACTGTAAAATAAGCAGAGATAAATAAACAACAGCAGTAGAGACAGTTTTGGTTACACATTCATTTCCAGACGACATGCGAGTCTAAACTAGTGGCACGCACATAAGCTGAAGTGCTCTGAAACACAATCACTTCATTCCAGATTTTAGTTAGTTTGCTTTTGACAGTCTCCGTTGTTGCCTTATGTCTGTCTTATGCATTCACTTGGTGAAATTTTTAATTATGTTTTTTGGTAGTTTATTAAAATATACTACTATTGAAACATTTGAGGTCTAACGTTTTGTTTTGAAAGAGATTACTTTTATTCAGCAAGGTTAATTAAATTGATCAAGTGACATTTATAATGTTGTAAGATTTTTATTTCAAATAAATGCTGTTCTTTGAAACTTTCTATTCACCAATGATTAATTTGATTAAAGATTAAGGTTTCCACAACAATATTAAGCAGAACAACTGTCAACATTGATAATAGTAAGAAATGTTTCTTGAGCAGTAATTCATTAATTTAGAATTATTTCTGAGGGATCATGTGGCACTGAAGACTATGCAATAATATTTCATAATATTATTTTGTACTGTATGTATGATGTTTGAAAGGGACTTCTTTAAAAATAAATAATTTAATAAAATTTAAAATCTTACCAAGCACAATTTTTCAAACAGTATTATGATTTTTTAAATATTATATTACAATAGAAAACTATTTTAATAAATTACATATTTAAATCATTTATTTAAATTGTAGTAATATTTCTCAATATTAATGTTTTTACTGTATATGTGATATTTAAAAGAAAAAAAATCTTACCGACCCTGATTTTTTTGAACAGTATTATGATATTATTTTTATTTTATTTTTTTATAATTTACAAACATTTTTTTATTCTCATAGTTTCTTAACATGATAAATATATTCTTAACATTTTTTTTCCATACAGTGACAGGTCATTGTGACAGTTGTTTTTTTTTTGGTTTATTTGTTGCTTGCACAGATCAATGGAGAAAGCTGCTTTTTGGGAACAGATGGTGTAGTTACAGCATATACCAGCAGGGGCTAATGGGAACTAACCAGCCAAACATGAAATACTGCACTGACCAATCAGCTTCCAGACTTATCCGTTTCATAAAATGCTTTATAACAGTTTGGTGTGTCATGTTTACTTCAAATCCATTGTCGGTTGGTCTCAGCCTGTCTTTCTTTCTCTCACGCTTTCATCCAGCTCCTGCAGTGTCTCACTGTACTCGCTCATGTATGACTGCAAATATTCCACCATGAAGAGCTATTAGTTGTGGATTAAAGGCGAATGATCGGTGCAGCAGTGCAACGGACCATTCTGTCCACAGTTATCCACTTACACTCCCGCTATATCATCACACCACATGCCAAGAACATTAACTGCTGAAAAAGGGGAAAACAGGGAAAAAAGAGGAACATTTGAAAACAAGTCAGAAAGGCAGGCAACATGGAAACTATTTCAGCAGGGTATGTTGGAAAACCAGATCAAGTGCTAGAGAGCTGACTAACACAGACATGTACGGCGGCTCGGCACCCGTGCGTGTGAGAGATCTGAGGGCCAGGAGACAGTGAGTTTACACGGGATTGTGTTGTGCCATCTGACTTCTTAATATTGTAATTGATGGGTTTTGTTCTTGTGTGTATGCAGCAGCAGCCTCACAAGGACGGTGGAGATTTCAGGAGAACAAGGGCCTCTAGGAATACACGTGGTGCCGTACTGTTCCTCTCTCAGCAGAAGGTTAGTGTAGCACTCCGCATTTCTCACTTTCTCTTCTCTTCATACACAAACGCACACTTTCTGGTGATGCATTACACCAAATACACAAAATAATGTTCTTTTTAGCAGCATCATATGACCCCTTTAAAGCACGGTGACATGCAGCAGAGAAATCTAAAGCTCCACCGCACACATTCAGAGCTTTATGTGCATTAAGATGCTAAATGTGTACTTTAAGACTATGTATGTAAACCTCTGTGTACCTGCATAGTTCCTACTGTTGTTCATCAGGACCAAGGTGCTGAACACTGAATAAACATCGTTTAAATATGGACAGTTATATGTTCATGTGTGCTCATGGTTTTATTCCTTCAATGCTTCAGTGGGGAGGAACAGGTAGTGCAAGTGAAGACTGTGTGTTCCTGTGGGAGAGAGCTGGGTATCCTGTGGTGTTCAGACTGCTGCAGCTGCTGTTTCAAGCGGGTCAGCAGTATTAACCCACAGCTCTGTTTGAAGGCAGGGGCAGGGCTGTGGGGTCAGCATCGAGTGCTGCTGGCTCAGGGAAACTCATCACGACATTTTGTAGGGTAAATGAGAGGGGTTAAATGTTAAGTACTTCAGCTGTAAAGGGGGAGTTTGGGGGAGACCATTTGTAAAACTAAGTTAGATTTTGCTCTTATATGTTACATGGACACCCACAATACATTCTCCATTGTTCATTCTGGTGTAGTTTTTGATATATTACTATATATCAGTAACCATATCAGCATTACTAAATATTAGTGATTTATTTGTAGTTACTTGTTCTAGTACACTACTTTTCAAAGGTTTGGGGTTGGAGAGGTTATGCTCAAGGCTGCATTTATTTGATCATAAGCGCACTAAAAACTGACGCGTTATTAAACATTTTAAATAACTGTTTTCTGTTTGAATACGTTTTAAAATCATTACTTCAGTGTCACATGATCCTTCAGAAATCATTATAGTATGCTGATTTGGTGCTCAAGAAACATTTCTAATTCTTTTTAATGTTGAAAACAGGTGTGCTGCTTAATATTTTTTGAAAAACCCTCATATGTTTTTTTCGGGATTCTTTGATGAATATAAAGTTCAAAGGAACAACATTTATTTGAAATATAAATCTTTTTGAAACATTATGAATATCTTCACTGTGATTTTGTCAATTTAATGCATCCTTAAAAAAATAAACAAAGGTTACACTATTTTAAGGTGTCCTTGTTACTGTGTAATTATACATTTAAGTACTGAGTAATATTAATGAACTACATGTACTTACTATATGGTTACGGTTAGGATTAGGGTTTGGCTTAGGGTTACTTGCATGTAATTATGCATAATTAATTGTTATTATAATAGTAAGTACATGTAACATGTGTAACAAGGACACCTTAAAATAAAGTGTTGCCTAAACAAAAAAATCAATATAATCTTACTGACCCCAAACGTTTGAACAGTATGTTTATTTATTTATGTATTTATTTTTTTTTCAAATTCTTAATTCTGTTGTTAAAAAAATATATAAATGAAGACGTGGTTGACTCTTAACTTTTATAAAGAATATCTCTTTAGTCTTTGCAACTTTACAGATCTTCTTTATGCACCAAGAGCTTGTAACACTTCAAAGAGAAAGGAAAAATTGAAATCGCATTATATGACCCTTTTTTAAAATGTATTTTTATCTCTATTTTTTGTTTTAAGGCAGACAAAATAGTGTAGATTGGTTATATTGCTATTATATTTCTTATTAGCAGGCCCACCCACATTTGTGGTGGTCTGATATGGATTTTTCAATGACTGATGGTAAAAAAAAAAGTATAAGTAGAGAGCACAGTGATTAAATTAATGCAGATATATTTAAGCAAATGCAGGTTAGTAAGAACAAATTAAAAAGAAAATGTTTTTTTTTAATGCAATATTTACTAATTAGTATTTCTTAAACAGAATCATTTATGAAGTCATACATGACGTTCTACATACTTCTCTCCCCTTTTGTGTTTGCAAATAATTTGGCTAAATTGAAAATAATGTTAATAGGTATTGACCAGCATACTTGCTCTTACATCCCTAGTTTAGCTTTGGTGCTAGTTGTGGAGTTTGGAGCTTTTGTGCATGAACAAAAAGAAGCTGTCCTGATTATGGTCTGCAGAAGACTAGCTATTGGAGGTCACATAATCTTCAAAGTGCAATTTCTGAGTAACTTCGGCTAACTTTCACCTGGCATGAACTTCTGTGGAATGGCTCAGTTAATGACCAGATGTTTTTACGGTCGAGCACTCTTACTGTCTGACATACACCAAGTAATTATTTCTCTTTCTGACTGAAACTGAGTCATCAGAGAGAGTTCACAAGGGACCGAGACAGCACAGCAGTCTTAATAAAGACAGATACCTCCCTGTAGGATTGAGTCTTTTTCTCTTGCTTCTCTCACTCTCTCCTCCATCATCCCCCTCACTCACGTCTCCCACAGGCCTTAACCTCCATCTGTTTCCTTTAGACATGCCGTGCCCCTCTCTCTGTGTGTCAAAGGTCACCCCATCTTAAAGACTGTCGTAATATTCTCCAATGGTGAGGCAAGCGATAACAGAAAGAGGCCTGTTAGCTAATGCAGAGTGACTTCATGTGGACGGGAAGCCTAACTAATGGAGGGGTGAAGAGATCCTTCCTGAGCATTAGCAGGTCACACTCATGTCTTACACCAACACAAGGCTAATTCACTCCAGAACCTGGGCCGTTCTCTTCATACGCTAATCTGACCTCTGGTGTTATTGGAGAGTTTTTACGCACACTTGTTTTTGTTATTGATCGTTTTGTTTAGTCTGAAGGTGATAATGGGAGACGTTATTAGTTTACATTCGGGTTTGCTTGACTACTAGTCAACTAGTTGAGAATGCTGAATAATAAGATGCAGTGGTAGCATATTCTTGAAAATCGTCTGTATCTTTAGCTTTAGATACATTGTTTTTACTGTTTTTTGTGGTTTTCGTGATTTTATTGTGATGCAATATTGTTCGGTATATGTATGGCTGTTTAAAGTGCTGCTTTATATAATGATTTTTGTTGGGTAATGGCAATGAACACACAATATGTTAGTGTGCAGAATCCTGGAGTTCAAGAAAAAACATTTCTTTGAGGACAGTAAAGTTTATTTTAAATTTCACATTATTGGTGGAATCAGCCGATGAATGTATTTGTGTGGAATCAGCTGGTAACTGATTAAATATGTTATATTTTGGTGTTAAAATGACCATTGGCCACTCTCATATTGATATATTTCTGGCATATACTGTACACTACTGTTCTAAATTTTGGGAGAATTTTAAAAAGAAATTAATACTTTTATTCAACAAGGACACATTAAATTCATCAACATTGACAGTAAAGATGTTTATAATGTTACAAAATATTTCTATTTCAAATAAATTCTGTTATTTTAAACTTTCTATTCATCAAAGAATCCTGAAAAACAGGATCAAACATTCTACAAAAATATTAAGCAGCACAACTGTTTTGAGCACTGATAATAATAATAAATGTTTCTTGAACAGCAAATCAGCATATCAGGATGATTTCTGAAGAATCATGTGACACTGAAGACTGGAATAATGATGCTGAAAATTCAGCTTTGCCATTACAGGAATAAATTGTATTTTAAAATATATTAAAATGGCAAAGTTATTTTAAATGAAAAAAAAATTCACAATATTATTTATGTTTACTGTATTTTTGATCAAATAAATGCAGCCGTGGTGAGTGTAACAGACAGACCTTTGAACGCTACTGCATGTATATATGAGTTTAAATCCACATAGTATAGCTGTTGAAGTTGATCTGCACTGTAACTGTGGACATGTGAATGTTTTTAGTGATGTGTAGAATCATAAACAGGCTGGTTATTGTGGCTCTTGCTGTGAGCTGGCTGTCAGCAGCTGAAAACGAATATACTTAGTCTCTTTCATTACACTTACCGAAAACTCGACCTTTATCCCTCCAGTCAAATATCACCTCTGAGGAAACCATTTCAGTCCAGTATGTCTCCACAAATGTCCATTTGAATTTCTGCAAAGGTATCTTCCACAATTTGTCCATGCCTCTACAGCACTGCAGACACTGCGGCCCACTGTAATGTATGAATGTGTTATTCAGGGTGAATGAGCTCATGTGTAGAGCCTGCGGCTGAAGACTGAGGGATTAATACTCATCTGCCGCTCCTGCTTTATGAGTTTCTTCAGCCTGATAGCCTTTATCATTGCCAGCCATAGTGCTGATGTCTTGTGTTTTGCCAAGCGGTCTGTGCATGTGGGTTTTTCACGGTGCTTGGGAGGGCAAAGGGAGAACAGTAAAGCGAAACTTAAAGCAAAGGGTTTTCCATCAGTAAAGTAGTGATAAGGTTTTATAGATGTAATAAATAAATTAATAAATAAAATGGGTGGGGAAAAAAAGAAATAAAGTAAAATAAATCTTACATTATATAAGATGAAATAGTGTGTGAAGCACTCGCTGTCCAACAATGGCATCAATAGATAAAGCTTTAGAGTGGACGACGTCTCAAACGGATCTGAAACATTAATTTATCCTGGACTTAAAAAAAGCCAAATGCATAGAGGAGACTTTTCCTCATTTCAGAAATTCCCTACAATACACTAGTGTGGACAGTGTTGATATTATTACTTGAATAAGTATTTTTTTTTTATATATATATATAATTATCTAATTACTGTGTAATTATTGTGTTTTTCATGTGCTGTTGTTCTATTATAATACAATAGCACAGCCTGTCATGGCCAGTCGCTGGCTGGTGCTGGGCTCTATTTTGTCGGTAATTTATGGTTTGCTCTCTCTCAGGGCTCTGGGTCTGCACATTCGAGGGGTGGAAGAGAACAGTCGCTCCAAAAGGGAAGGCATCTTTCAGGATGATGAGTGCATCGTTAAAATTAATGATACTGAATTAATGGACAAATCCTTTTCACAGTGAGTCTCTTTCTGCTTCACCTTCTGGTCTGCTCTCTCTGTCTCCACCTCCTGATATCCTTTAGTTTTTAGCCCTATCTTTTGATGTAATGGTTGTAAAAACAGGCATGGTGTCCATTGTTGGTACTCTATTTATGGCTATCAACTCTGGACTGGTCTCAAAAGCAGAAACATACTAAACCAATGGTGACAGACAATCCATTGGGTTTTGGGGCAGTTTTTAACGTATAGTGTTAGATTTGTGTTAGTTTTGATGGTACGATCATAGTATGAAGAGAGCTCAAATTAACAAGATATATTCTTCATACATTCTTCATTAGATCGTCGGACACTAAAGTTAATCTGAAAACCAAAATCACTGTTTTCACACTAAATGATCAGCAAAGTAGTGGCAGAAATTGAACTGGGAGAATGCCTCTTAGATTTTAAAAGGAATATACAATTGCTCCTCATAGGCTTACTTTAGATTGTAGTTAATACAAGTTCAGTCTGAAGAGCTTGCCATACCTGTTGAAACTTTGTCTAGTTTCATCATGTGCATTATGCATACATTATACATGCATATCTCTGCTAAGGAGAATTACTTCTATCCAGTAGAAGGTCACATTAATCTTATTATGCTCAGGATGGATGGATGGTTTTTAAATTAAATCAGTCAAGCAAAAATGAAGGAGGTAGATTGCTTTGTCATTTGTGATGCGTAGGACTCATTAGTCATAACCCCAATTATGCTGTCAGAATAAATGTCAGAGTGAGTTTTATCTAAACCATGATTATTCAATATATTACAATTTCCACCTCTTTTTAGTTTCCAGGTTCATTTGTTTCATCAAACAATTTGCGAATAATTATAAAAAATTGATTGCCTCTTAATTGCTTTTTCTATTTCCTGTGTTCTTTATCTCTTCCTCCCTCTGACTTTTACCAGAGCACAGGAAATATTCCGACAAGCCATGCATTCATCCATCGTTCGTTTAGAAGTTGTTCCAGTTTTTAATAAAGAACGCTTTGAGAAGAGTGTGATCGGCCACCTCTTCAACTCAGAAAACCCTGACGCGTCCACTCAGACCAAAGACCCTCCACCGCTGAATGTGAAGCCCATCGTGATGCCTGTGGAGTCCTCCTCAGGATGTCAAGCTGAGTTTCAGGAGTCCAACAGCAGTCTAGAGGGTCGCTCTCTGGGCTCCCCATTACCCCTCAGGCTCTCACCCACCCCCAGAAGCAAAAGTGCTGACAGCCCCCTCCTGAAAAACAGCCTGGGACCATCACCTCTACAAAACCACAACAAAAAGGGTGGAAAGAGGCTCAGAATCGACCTTAAGAAAGGTAAACACCTGGGAAAGATGGACTGTAAAAAAGGAATTGTTGAGAAAAATTTAACACAACCTGAGGCATTCAGATTTTTAGGTTCTCTCAAATATTGTTTTAATTGGCTTAAGTAACACTACTTTGTTCTGTCTTTGTAGAATTAGTTTGTTCACTAACGCAAAATGTCTCATTCATCCAATAAATTCATGGAGGCAACTATGTATTTCTTGTCAAATAGTTGCACAAAATAAATTGATCTATCGTTTTGGTAGCCTATACATAGAATTTTATAGGACAATTAATATGTGACATAAACTATACTATCTTTGTTTCTGAAAGTGCAGTCTCCTACAAAGCAAAGATATCTGGGATATAGATTTAGAAAGTTGGACATAGACCTCGAGACTTAACACAAACCTTAACAACAGTGACAATCAACAAATGTTAAAAGATGAGCTCTTAACATCACAACAAATAACTAACAATAATGACAAAACAACAACAAAAGTTTGAAATAAAGTAAAAAATGGTGAAACAGTAATTCTGTAACAGTAACCTCATAATTTATTAATGCTGCAGTGCATGCTGGGAACTCAAAAACCCTTAACATTTTAGCAATATTGTTCAATTTGTAAACCTTTGTTCAGACAACTGTGTTTGACTAGTTGGGACAACATTTGGAGGAATTCTGTTGGTCTCAAGTAATTCGCATTTCTTAGTATTAAGTATTTGTGACTCAAAAGGTCCCATAAACTGCAAAATATTTAGTTGCTTTCTTTTACAGTGTAAAAGTTAAATTTATCTGAGATATTAAAGTGACCGTATTTTTTGTATAATTTGTGTTTATGATTTTTTATCCAGAATTAACACATTTATTTATTTAACAAAATCATCTATGGATCTGAGATTGAAAAACCCTGCATATAAGTATGCTTACATAGTGCATTAAAACTCTCATTTTAAAAGAGCAAATAAATTCCTGCACGATCTTTTAAATGAATGTACTTCTTTTTACAATGATTCTCTCCCTCACTCAAACATTGGTCAGCTTTGTAGTCAGTGGGTTTGGCAGTCTAACCGAATAAATGAAGCTGTAATTTCAGGCTGCAAAGTCTATTAAGTTCTTATTGATTCTGTCATTAATGATGATATAAATTCATCGTTGGAACAAAAAAGTGCTGACTGTAAAACGATTGTGCTAAATGACGAGCATAAAATGCTGTCTGAACGCTCCAGCTGCGCTCATTTTTTCCACAGATTGGCTTCAATGTGTATTGCCCTCTGTAGTCTGATGCAGGGTGTGTTAAAGAACAACCACTGGCCCTCAGGCGGTCTAGTTTTTAGTTTCTTCACCGCCATGCTCTGTCCATCACTTTATCCCTGATCTCAGGGACAAGACTGGAAATATCCACCCTAAAGATGTGCCTCATGTCACACGGGGAAAAAGCCTTTTCTCTAATCTACCTATCAGTCACCGTGACAGCATCAAGACTGATGTAAGAAGCAATATGCACAGGCCAAGGCGGCAGCTCGGTTTAAATGGACCACCACCTGTGCTAGACAGCAGTCTCCTCCTTTAATATCCTCTTTTTATCCGGGCTGAAAGAAAAAATGGGAATGATTTCTATTCAGGTGCTTATTTTTTTACCATTAAGATTTTTTTAAAAATTTTTTTGGTGGAACACTTGAATTTCATCTGAAAAGTGTAAATGTCAGCATCCGGAAGCCGTCCTGATATGAGTAATGATATTTCTGTTGTGAGTCAGGCTTGTGTTGACTTTAAGTTGTGTAAGAAAGAAAGAACATTTAGATTTTTAGCATTATCTCTCCCTCTCGCTTTCTCTGTTTACTTTCACAAACTTTTTTTTGAGGTTTGAGATATTTATAATAAAGACTTTGGATCTTTGCTAAGATCTCCAAATAATTTTCTGCAGCACTTTGTTTTAAGAAAAGAATTTATGATTTAAAGTATGATAGATCCTTTTGGAATATTAACTGAAAAGAAAAACAGAAACCTAATAGCACAAATATGTCGCCAACATATCAATTTGATGTGTATGCAGACTACTAATATTAAATTATTTTAGTCAGTTTTAAGTAAATACTGTAAAATAGATTTAAATTTCATATTTTTTTATTTGTATTTTATATTTAAATGTAACAATTTTAATGCATCTTATGTGCTATGATTAAATATACTGTTTTTTAATGTTTTTGAAATAAGCCTCATTCACACCAAGGCTGCATTTATGTCACTAAAATACAGATAAAAACAGTAATATTGTGAAATATCATTGCAATATAAAATAACTGTTTTCTATTTTAATGTATTTTAAAATGTAATTGATTCCTGTGAAGCAAAGCTTTTCAACAGTCATTACTCCAGTCTTCAGTGTCACATGATCCTTCAGAAATCATTCTAATATGCTGATTTGCTGCTCAAGAAATATTTATTAGTGTTTTCAGTGTTTAATATTTTTGTGGAAACCGTGATACAAATTTTTTCAGGATTTTTATTTTTTGTAACATTACAGTTGGTTTTACTGTCACCTTTGAACAATTTAATCAATCTTTGCTGAATACAACTTTCAAAAAAATCTTACTCCTCTCATATCTTTTTTTTTTTAAAGATATGAGATGTTAGTGTGGGAAGATTTGCATAACACCGCCCAAATGTTCACGCAAAGAAAGAAGGCGTAACTTTTATTCTCGCTGTAGTATTGTTGTTGCCGCCGTCGCCATGTCGTGAAGACGCTGTGTGTTTCATTGTGAAAGCGAAACTACTTTGTTTGGTCTTCCAAAAGAGGACGATATCCACTTCGTCATGCCTGGAGCTGATCCGTGCTGGTTGCTGAGGAAATACATCAACTTTGCGCTGTGGATCGCCGGATCGGCTTTCACCGTGGACGAAGCGGAGTCCAGCCCGGGGTCGTCACATGTGGTTGCCGCAAGCCTGCCGGCCGCTCCTTCATCGAATCCGCCGGCCGTGCCGTTCTCAAGTCATTATATAAGTCATTATAATCCGTAATTATGTCCCCACTGGATGCAACAAATGCCTTGTTTATAATGGGTTTTAATGTTTTTGTCTCGTCGCTCAGGCCGGGACACGGCATCAACAGTATGTGAGGGGCGTAACATTTCCGTCTCACGCTTGAGGTATTCGGCCAATCACAACGCACTGGAGCACTGGCCAATCACAGCACACCTCGCTTTTCAGAACGATGAGCTTTGTAAAAATCGACACGTTTCA
>NW_015657838.1:193712-206593 GCF_001515625.1 Sinocyclocheilus rhinocerous | reverse complement strand
GGCATCACAGTATGGTAAGGGGCGTAACATTTCCGTCACACGCTTGAGGTATTCGGCCAATCACAACGCACTGGATAGCTGGCCAATTAGCATACACCTCGCTTTTCAAAACGATGAGCTTTGTAAAAATCGACGCGTTTCAGAAAGGCGGGGCATAGAGGAGCAACAATAATGTACATTATGTGGAAAATAATGTGTTTTTTTAACCTTAAACCGCATAAACACATTTCATTACACCAAATACACAACATAATGTTCTTTTTAGCAATGTCATATGACCCCTTTAATCCCGATCGCTTTCAATCTCCGCGTAGGTCCTGAAGGTCTGGGCTTCACTGTTGTGACCAGAGATTCTTCTGTGCATGGGCCTGGTCCCATCCTCGTCAAAAACATCCTACCCAGAGGAGCTGCTGTCAAAGATGGCCGCCTGCAGTCAGGTGACAGGATCCTAGAAGTGAGTCTCTTTCTGGAGTAAGATGGAGTGTTTCTAGTATAGTAATGTATTTGATTGCTTGAAATAGAAAAATCACTTTCATTTCACATCAGTGTGAAGGTGCATATGAAATCCATTGAAAGCGAGTGCATGTGTGTATTCAGGTGAACGGTGTGGACATCACTGGCCGTTCTCAGGAGGAACTGGTGGCCATGTTGCGCAGTACTAAGCAGGGGGACAGTGTGTGTCTGGTTGTGGCCAGACAGGAAGACATGTTCCTTCCACGTGAGCTGGTAAGAGTCTTCTCTGTCTAACTACAATGCATCTAATTGAGTCATGAGTCCCATGGTAGAAACCATGTCTTATACATTTACCTCCTCCTATCTGCTGCTAATAAACCTTTCTTAAAGTATCTTCCTCTCTTGGTCTTTTCTTCCTTCTTAGTGCATGAATTGTCTGCATGATTGTGTAAATATATATTCAAAACATACACCCTATTTGCTGACAAGTGGGTTGGGTTGCTTGTGAAAGATGATGCAGTGTTTTCTACAGAATTAAGATTTTGTAGTGGGTGAACAAACAAACAAAACTCTTTTTCTCACATACACTACAGTTTTAAAGTCTGTGATAAGTAAGTTGTTTCAGGAAAGAAGGATGCATTAAATTGATCAAAAGTGACTGACATTTAAAAGTGTTAAAAAAGATTTATGTTTCAAATAAATAGTTCTTTTGGACTTTCGTTTATAAAGAATTCTGAAAAGAATTATGTTTTCAACATTGATAATTACAAATTTGTTTGTGTATTAGACTGCAGTGCTGGTTTAATTTTATTATTATTATTATTATTATTATTTTAATTCGGTCTCCCACTCTCTCTTTGTATGTGTGTGTTCAGCCAGCAAAGACAACAAAATAGAAAGATGCCGTCACTGTTGTTTCACGTTACCAGGCACTTTTAACTTACAACATTTAATTTAGACTTAAATCTCACATGGTGCTGTGGTTTAAAATAGGCGTTGCAGGACACACTAGTAAGAGTTTTAGCTTCTAAATTTCCATTAATAGACCATCCAAAGAAAAAAATAAAATAGTCAAATTCTGTCATCTTATACTCATCCTTGTTTCATTCCAAACCTGTAAGATTTCAGTTAATCTTCAGTACACAAATTAACACGAACAACCTTACTGGTTCTCATGTGTCAAGCAAGTTTAGTTGCACTTAAGTGTTTGTCATGTTTGATGTGTATGTGTCTGTGTGTTGATCAATGTTGAATTCAAATAAAAGCCTAAATTAATTCTGTTCATCATATAAAGCGATCGTGGCTCTTCAGAAGGATTAAACCGATTCATTTGGGTTACTTTTTGGATGTGCTTTCATACTTTTTGAAGCTTGAAAATTTTGGTTGTGCTGCCTTTCAATGGATAGACAAAAATTACAAGTGAAAATTTAAAATATCTTCATTTGGGTTCCAAAGATGAACAAAAGTCTTGTGGATTTGGAACAACTTTTTTTGGGGGTGAACCGTCCCTTTAAGTGTCTCATTCAAGAGCACAATGCATTACCTTTGCAGGGTCATACCTATAGCCTTTAGTGTGAAGGTGCATATGAAATCCATTGGAACCGAGTGCATGTGTGTCTTCAGGTGAACGGTGTGGACATCACCGGCCGTTCTCAGGAGGAACTTGTGGCTATGTTACGCAGTACTAAGCAGGGGGACAGTGTGTGTCTGGTTGTGGCCAGACAGGAAGACATGTTCCTTCCACGTGAGCTGGTAAGAGTCTTCTCTGTCTAACTACAATGCTTCTAATTGAGTCATGAGTCCCATGGTAGAAACCATGTCTTATACATTTACCTCCTCCTATCTGCTGCTAATAAACCTTTCTTAAAGTATCTTCCTCTCTTGGTCTTTTCTTCCTTCTTAGTGCATGAATTGTCTGCATGATTGTGTAAATATATATTCAAAACATACACCCTATTTGCTGACAAGTGGGTTGGGTTGCTTGTGAAAGATGATGCAGTGTTTTCTACAGAATTAAGATTTTGTAGTGGGTGAACAAACAAACAAAACTCTTTTTCTCACATACACTACAGTTTTAAAGTCTGTGATAAGTAAGTTGTTTCAGGAAAGAAGGATGCATTAAATTGATCAAAAGTGACTGACATTTAAAAGTGTTAAAAAAGATTTATGTTTCAAATAAATAGTTCTTTTGGACTTTCGTTTATAAAGAATTCTGAAAAGAATTATGTTTTCAACATTGATAATTACAAATTTGTTTGTGAATTAGACTGCAGTGCTGGTTTAATTTTATTATTATTATTATTATTATTATTATTTTAATTCGGTCTCCCACTCTCTCTTTGTATGTGTGTGTTCAGCCAGCAAAGACAACAAAATAGAAAGATGCCGTCACTGTTGTTTCACGTTACCAGGCACTTTTAACTTACAACATTTAATTTAGACTTAAATCTCACATGGTGCTGTGGTTTAAAATAGGCGTTGCAGGACACACTAGTAAGAGTTTTAGCTTCTAAATTTCCATTAATAGACCATCCAAAGAAAAAAATAAAATAGTCAAATTCTGTCATCTTATACTCATCCTTGTTTCATTCCAAACCTGTAAGATTTCAGTTAATCTTCAGTACACAAATTAACACGAACAACCTTACTGGTTCTCATGTGTCAAGCAAGTTTAGTTGCACTTAAGTGTTTGTCATGTTTGATGTGTATGTGTCTGTGTGTTGATCAATGTTGAATTCAAATAAAAGCCTAAATTAATTCTGTTCATCATATAAAGCGATCGTGGCTCTTCAGAAGGATTAAACCGATTCATTTGGGTTACTTTTTGGATGTGCTTTCATACTTTTTGAAGCTTGAAAATTTTGGTTGTGCTGCCTTTCAATGGATAGACAAAAATTACAAGTGAAAATTTAAAATATCTTCATTTGGGTTCCAAAGATGAACAAAAGTCTTGTGGATTTGGAACAACTTTTTTTGGGGGTGAACCGTCCCTTTAAGTGTCTCATTCAAGAGCACAATGCATTACCTTTGCAGGGTCATACCTATAGCCTTTCAGTTACCATCTCATATATTTAATCACCAAATCAAACCACCCCACATAGCTTTAAAACAATGAGTGGACTACATAGAAGACTGTAAGGTCTGTATATGGCAGTGTTCTTTGGCAGGGCACTTGCTGTGCTTCAGACCAACAGGAAATGTAATGGCATGTTATTTGGGTCATCTGCAGTGATATCATGTGTCCCAGTGGAATGCCTCTGCACTGTCATGTCTCTCTCCAAAGCCCAGCAGGCCTCTGTTTGCTGTCTTAGCCATGGAAGGTCATAGTCACGCTGTAGTTCCTCAAGCCTTGAGGACGGGATGTCCTGAACTTCCTGCCTTTGTCTCAACCCCTGTGGGATGTGTAAGTATGCTAGCTTTTGTCTGTTCGGATGTTCAGACGTCTTCACCTGTCACTCTTTCTTCCCTCAACTTTCCCTCCCTTTGTTTTTGTCCATTTGATATCTTTCCTGATGAACCTGGTGACCCACACACCCAGCCGCCGGAGCACTGGCCTCTCTGCACACACCCTTCTGCCCACCTTGTAGACTGACTTCCTGCTCTTATCCCTGCTTGTTGATTCAGCACTGGGCAGGAAGTAGCGCAGGAGGTTGGGGCGCTCCTACAGGAAGTGCTGGAGCATGCAGGGCTGTGTGAAGTCAGGGACTACGACTATGTAGCTGTGTGTTGGCTCTTCCTGTATCTCCCTGAGCGTAGTGCCCGTCGCTCTGCAGTCATCCAAATTCTGCCCCACTCAGCGCTTTCTGTAAATAACCAAACGCTGAGAACCGCACTCACTTGACTATTACTATAGCAGTGCCACTCAAACTCTGGCCCCTCGCGGGAAATGAGCTACAGCCTCCATTGTCAACATATTGCATGTATTTATTTAGATGAATTCACAGCAGCAAAAGAGGAATTTAGGACACAATAGTTGGCATCCAGCAAACTTACCTTTTTGCTCCGTAATGTGCAAGTTCAAAGATAATATACAGCAAAATTAATACATAATGCATAACATTCTAATGTATTGTTTAGTATATTTTTTAATGTATGTTTCATTCAAACCATTCAAAGTTCTGGGTTTAAAAGAAGTATTTTTTGCTCATCAAGGCTGCAATTATTTGATCACACATACGGTAAGAACAGAAATATTGTCAGATATTACAATTTAAAAGAACTGTTTTCAAATTGAATATATTTTAAAATGTAATTTATTCCTGTGATGGCAAAACTGAATTTTCAGCAACCATTAGTATTACATGATCCTTCAGAAATCGTTCTAATATGCTGATTTGGTGCTCAAAAAGCATTTCTTATTATTATTATCAATGTCGAAAACATCTCTGATGAATAGAAAGTGCAAAAGAACAACATTTATTTGAAATAGAAACCTTTTGTGACATTATACATGTTTTTACTTTTTATCATTTATAATATATGAATATCATAATTGTACATATTAGAGAGAAAGAGAGAAGGAGAAATATGTTTGTGTGACACATTTGTAGCACTTTTATTTTTTAAATAATATGTTAATAGATTTGAAACACGTTTATCACAAGTAATGTAAAAAGTAAAGGGAAAAAATACAAACAGTTCAAACCTTTTCAGTGCTTATTTCTCAATGTAATTTCACTGTCAATCCAAATATTATTTAATTTCTTTGTGAGTATATTTTACTTAGTGTGAGGGCATTCCTATCCATGTTTGCTAATAAGTGGTGTATCACCCACATTTCCCAAAGTCTCTATAATGTCTCGAAGCCCTTTGTGTTGTGGTAAATGATGAGAATAAATCTCTATTTTCACTATATTAAGGCCAATTAACACTTGGTCACACATTGTTCTAGTAAATTCTCTGGTGAATTAGGCCTCTCACTGTTCAATTACAGCTCTCATGGATGCTGTGTTGAACGCGCCCTTCACTGCATTGTTGCCACTGATTAGTTAGAACGCAGTGGTCTGAAGCATGACTGCGACTCATTACCCACAAACCACTAGTTCTGCTTGTGCACAGGAGATTAAAACCCTTCAGTGGATTGAAATAAACGTGTAGAATCTTCAGACGCACAACAGTAGTGATTTTATTTGGTTAGCGAGCAATAGCTGGATTTTGCAGATGACACGCATTGAGCTTGGAATTTCTAAACTGTTTGCTTGACTCAGTGACTGATGGCTTGACATCTCTGTGTGTGACTGGACTGTCTGGACTGAGATGCGGTAGTCTGGGAGATTAATGTATGGGAAGAATAGCTCACAGACAGTGAAAGATGACTGTAGATACATTTTAAGAGCAAAAGCTGAAAGAGTGAGTGATTGAAATGTAAAAAACGGGCCAAGGAGATAGAAATGCTGATAGAGGAGTGACGGATGATGAGACAAAGAGGGAAAAAAGGTAGATAGAGGGAAGGAAAGGGCTGAGAGTAGAAAAATATGATGACAGAAGGTAGAGAAAGCTGTCATTGTCAATCTTAGAAACAAAGCTGCAAAGAGGAATAAGAGACCAATATGAGCAGAAACAAAGCAAAATGCAAGGAAGAAGTAAAAAAGTAAGGTTGGTGGAAGAAATTGTTGAGAATAGCAAACAATTCTTTTTTTATAAGCAAGTGCTAATAAATTGGCTAGACTGAAATAAATGTGAAATAAATTATAATATATATATATATAAGCATTTTATCAATTAAATGAAATTGAAAAATGACGCAAGCTGATTTTTTGAGCCTTTTTTGTATGTTGCTTTCATCAAATCATGAAAATTAATATAAATGTATATTTCCATTAAAAAGTTTGAATTGGTAAGATTTTGGAATTTTTGAAATAAGATTCTTAGTTTCACCAAAGCTGCATTAATTTGAAAAATATAGTTAAAACAGTAATTGTGAAATATTATTGCAATTTAAAATAGCTGTTTTCTATTTAAATATAAGTCTCTTAAGCTCACAAGGCTGCATTTATTTGATCAAAAATACAGTAAAAACAATGATGTTGTGAATGTTGTGATTTATTATTGTAATATATTGTCAAAATTATTTTATCCCTGTGGTGGCAAAGCTGAATTTTCAGCATCATTACTCCAGTCTTCAGTGTCACACCATCCTTCAGAAATCATTCTAATATACTGATTTGATGCTCAATAAACATTTATTATTATTATCAGTGTTGGAAACCAACATTGTGTTGTGCTGATTAATGTTTTTGGAAACAGCGATACATTTCTTTTCAGGATTCTTTGATGAATTGAAAGTTCAAAAGAACCGTGTTTATTTGAAATACAAATCTTTTGTAACATTATAAATGCCTTTACTGTCCATTTTGATCAATTTAATGCATCCTTGCTGAATAAAATTATACAATTCTTTCAAAACTTTTGAACAGTAGTGTATATTTACATTTTATTGGCTACCATGCTCTCTAGATATCCACATCAGCCAATGAAAAATCCGTCAAGCACTAGTCGTATCAGTCTACAGATAAAGGACAGGCTTTGGACAGTCAGAAGGTAGAAGAGTTTGATAGAGATGATGCCATGTGAATGAATGGACAGGAGGAGGTAGTCTGAGAGAGATGAAGACTCGCTTTTCAGTGATGTCTCACTGAAGACACATGCGGCGGTAGTTTGGCCCATGTGAAGAGGGGAAAGGAGAATCGGCAGGTGGGTCTGACGCTCTATAGTGTATCAGTCTGAGCTGTTGCTCAAAGAGTCTAACAACCTTCCATCGCTCTTCAAAGGCCACACACCGAGGACCTCACACACCCCTTACACAGTCAGCCCTAATCTCTCTCCAATAGCACGGCCGCCCGGTGGGGGATATAGAGCTCTGTCTGCTGCTCCAGCAGGATGAAATAGTAATAGTGATATTAGATGTGGAATGTGGAATCATTTCCTGTTCAGTTTGTAGTGTTTTTGCTCGACAGAGGCAGATTAAAAATGGAGTGTGGAGCTTGTAACAAAAGACCCTCGCGCCCCTTCAAGCAGGCCGCTTTGTGTACTTCAAAACAGCCCGCTAACAATGGCACCAGGCTGGGTAATAAGGGCCCTGACAAAGCCTTATCTCTCCCAGAACTCCAGCTGTGAAGACGAGCGGTTAGCGCATGCGATAATGTTGTTGTGACAGCATTCCCTTCTCTGGCTCGTCCTTTACAATCCGAGGAAGTCAAACCCAGCCGGGACTCTGGCCTCTGCGCTACTTAATCTCATATCCAGACCTCCTTGTTACTACCTGCATTACTTCCTCAATAAACCTTTGATGTTGGTATCACCGGCCCTCTGAAGTCTCTTGGCCCACGAGACCTGGTTTCCAGTCTCAGCCTTTTTTATTAGTAAATAAAGCCGCTTCCTGAGCGACAAGGTTACGGATGTCAATCCAGACCCCTTAGTCTTTTACAGCGTCCTTTTCTCAATGGTTTGCTTTCATCTCCACTTAAACAGAATCCATTTACTCATGGACAAACTTCACTCTTAGCCTTTCTGCCTTCCATCGTAGCGATCGTAGAGATGTCTCTTTGTTTAAGAGGTTACGTGAGTGTCTATGCTTTTACCCCTGTGTTGCCTTTAATGATGCTGCTGTCTGCAAGGTGAATGAGCCTTTCCATATGCATGCGTGGGGTAAAAAGTGCACTGTAGCATGTGTGCAGTAAGCCGGGAGGTTTATCGTACGCCACATGAGTCTCTTGTAACCGCATGTGAGGCTCTTGGAGACATCATATTAAAAGGGGAAATGTATTCGGCTCCTAGTGAAGAGGTAATTTGGCCTGATGAAAGGCACTGGGTATTTGTTGATGCACAAACCTGATTATGATCAGGGTATGTGCTCCATTTGGTGAAATGAAGTCCATACTGATGGCTTCGTTTAGTAAAAGCCAGAGAGAGTTTGCCAAATGGTGCATATGCACTACTACTACTACTATGTTGAATGTTTAATGTATAATCACAATGATTTTTGCTGTTGACGAATTTAAGCAACATTTTAAATATTGTTTCTTTTAATTCCATTCACAAATGTATCACACGTATGAGAGCATTTTGTTAATATCTCTTGAATCAATAATTTCTCAAAAATGACTTTTCTGTACTGTTTTCCTGTTTTTTATTGTTTGAATGGGATAATATTTACCTGATCTGCTATTCTTCTTCTCCCTCTTTTGACTTCTCTTGCCCTACTAATTTATGCACCTTGAATCTGATGTAAAAACATATTGGAAGCTTACACACCTCATATCCTTGTTAAATTTATACATAATCTTTTAGCAAAATCTTACATCATAACTGTGAAAATGATAAAAAATGAAAAGAAAAATAAATTATACATTAATTGTGAAATTAAAACCATTAGTAGGTGGCAGCGAGTCAGTGTCTTAATGAGTCACTTGAATCGTTCATTCAGTCACTTGATCAGCCACTTAACATTAGGTCATTTGATACAACATTATATATATATATGTGTGTGTGTGTGTGTGTTCATGTGGAAAATATGCCTGTTATTGTAGATACATTGTTCAAAATCAATTCTCTTGTTTATGTAATGAATCTTCATTTTTATTTCATTTAATTATTTTAAAAATAACATTTAATAAATATTTTAATTTACAGTCAGATATAGTAAAAAAAAATTTTTTATTTATTTTTCCATCATCAAAATGTAAAATGTCATCAGAAATGTCTAGGTAGATGTATTATCCAGTCCTGTCCAGTCCTGGCAGATCCATCAATCAGAAGGATGTTGAATAAGAGAAAATAAGTAAAATATGACAGTGGAGTAGAATTAGGCATAAACGAGAGAGAAGGCTGTGAATGTGAGTGTTTGGGATGTGCTGTAGATGATGGTGGGTACGAGTGTAATGGTGGTATGAGTCTGTCCCACACCTTCCTCTACCATCTGCTGCTCTCTCTTAATGCATTTACAGGATGTACTACAAAGACATCTCACTATCAATACACACACACACACACACACACACACATGTATTTCATTTCCGTTAATGAATGAATGAATATTTACATTTTCAAAAACATTTATATATTTTGTCTTTTATTCACACACACACACACACACACACACACACACACACACACACACTTTACTGTTCAATTCACCACCTGCTCACTGCTGAAAAGTGGTAGAGTGCTTCTCAAATGAAAGATTCATTTTAAAAACATGCTGGAGATATAGAGCACAATGACATGAGCTCTCTCTTGCAAGATTATTTTCCCCCCATCAGAACCGGGCCTTTGATCCACACCCAATAAAAGCCTCCATGGGCCTGAGTCATGTACTTTTGAGTGTATTCATAGGATTTGATTATCAGCCACAGCGAATCGAAATTACAGAGGATCTGCTTAGCTCTACACAAAAGCCCAACCAAGCTTTTACTGTGCTTTCACAGCAGTTTGTGGTTTGGACATGAGTTTGTTTGGTTGATGTGAAAGAGGTTTTCCAAACTCAGGTGCTCTTGAAATGGTGTTCTGGAGTGCGGTGAACTATGGTTTACAGTTGGTATTATCAGTTCATCCTAAATCATGGAAGTGAACCCATCTGATGTCAGAATTTGCATCCTTGCATGCTCCACCTTTATTGCTTGTCTCTGAATATATTGCCTTTGCAGAGCAGCTTGCATTTTTCAAAACTCTCTATTTAATACACGAGTTTCACAATTTGAGTTGAATTACTGAAATAAATGAACTTTTCAACGACATTCTAATTTATTGAGATGCACCTGTATATCCACAAGCACATGTATTGTTTTGTGAGTAAAGTTCTTGTAAAAAATCCAGTGGGACAAAAACATGAATAGATCAGTGCAGCTGGCATCACAATTTATTTCTATTTAAGTGTTTTAATTTTGTCTGTTTAAATATCCTTTAAATGTAATATATATATATATATATATATTTATTTATTTATTTATTTATTTTTTTTTTTTTGTCATGTCACATTTCTTCATAATACTAAAATAGCATCTAATTTTAGTCAACAAAAATAAAAATTTTATTTGATAATGTTTGGCAAGGTTAAACCAAATATTCAAAGATTTTAAATATTAAATTAAACATAAGCAGCATTTAGCAAAAATATATGAAAACGATCCTTGTGGAAAACCTGATCTCTTGAAATATCATTACGAGTTCACCATTTTAACACAATATTGTTTTAGTTATTCATTGTCCGTGTTTTAGATGTATTTTAATGTTGTTACAGAAAGAGCGTGTTCACAATGTCATTTTTTTGTAGATTTAGATAGGGATGTTTGATATATCTGATTACTCTCATATAGGATCCATTTAGGTGAGTTAATTAACCTGTAAGCATAGCGCTTCAATTCCCAGACATTAATAACTATTATTAGATTATTTACAGCCGTCATATTCTTTCTCGATTTTCCTTTTTGAAATAACTTTGTTAGTGCATTGTTAATATCTTGCTGGAAGGTTTTTTTTTTTTGAAGGTTTTTTTTTTTTTTTTAAATTATTGTCACAGTGCACATTGACTCACTTCTGGCATCACTATGACCTCACTGGCTCAGGACGAGCCGATACCCATCTGGCCGTATGTCTCAGTGAGTTAATGTCTGACCAGTGCAGCTTTTCGACACTCCCTCACATTAAATCCTCCTTTTCCCTGAAGATCCCCAGCATGCAGGCCGGCCGGTCGGCTCTCGGCTCTGTTTATCCAGGCTTTTGCAGTGCTTACAGACCTGCTGCAGCTAATACCAGCCCAGCTGCACTCACTTATGTAGTTGGATTGTGTTTTGCATAATATCTAATACTGTGTCAATTATAAAGAGACAGTAATAAGACTTGGGGTAATACAATATTTATTATTTGTCTTCTTTGTGTGTGAATGACAGCACTATACTACGTCCTGGTGGTTAATGAAATGAGTCTCAGTTGAATGTACATACGGATAGGAACAGAAATGCCCTCAGGCAAAGAAGACCACTGGACTTTTCTTGCGCATTGATACATATGAATTTGTTGTTTTTGTGGGGAAGTACACCATTTCCTCATTTTTTTATGTTTAATAAAGCAATGTATAATTCCCTATGTGCCATAATGCATTACGGAGATGAGATCATCCAGTATACATTTTGTATAAAACGAATACAGTAGCTGTAGGAAAGGTTATTTTGAGAGTACAGACCAAAGAAAGGATTTTTTATTTTTTGATAGACCAAAACATATTTTTAGATGTAAGATGTGCTAAACTGACCATATCCAGAACATTAGAATAATCCTCTTTTCTCTCTTCGAGTATTGAAATATGATGACACAAAGTGCACTTCACTTTTTGTCCACATGCTCTTTGTTGTCGACATTCCCTATATTATTCACTTGTGGGTGTGCGCACACTGAGTGTGTGTAAATGTGTCTGTGTGGTGTTAAAAATTGTCTGTGAATTATTATTATTATTATTCATTGATATGGCTCCCATGTGACGGGCTTGGTGCGGGTATGCAGGGCCCAAGTGAAGTCTCAAATTTCTTGTGTTAATAGTTCATTAGGAGCCAAGCACTGAAGGTGTGAAGGCACCTACTGTATGCATTAGTTATTGTCTTCTCCTTCTCCTCCTCCTCCTTCTGCTCTTGAGTCTGTGGCAGCCCATAGACCCTTGCGGGAAAGTTATGAAATTTGGCACACAGATAGAGGACAGTCTGAACATTAGCCATAGCAAATTTGGAGTCTCTAACTTAAACCCTTTAGCGCCACCAATAGCTCAAAGTTGCACTCACGTTTATGCTAATAACGTTTGAATCATATGTTCTTTTTCCTCTGATTATTTGGCTCATGCCAAGTCAAATGCATACTTAAATTTAACGGGTCAAGATTTTTCGCAATTTTGAATTATCCAAAAAACCTACTCTTTTTCGAACTCGTCCTAGACAGTTTGACTTATTTTCACTGAAATCATCTTCAGACCATGCTGGCAAAAACATTTGGAATTCAAGTTGATTAGTCAAACTGTTCTCGGATAACACTTGAACAAATTTGTCAAAGAGCATGCCAAAATGGACGTGAGGCTATATCTCCACAATGCTTTAGAGTGTTAAAACCATAGACTGTAAAAAAAGATGGACGACGCGTCTCCACTTCCTTCCACTATAGAAAAGTGAAGCCAGAGCATCTCAGTATAGCCGCTGTAATCTTGAGTAAATGACGTCATTTGGAGCCAGAGTCTGCGCAGTACCCAATCAAACATAACGACACGCCCCTTTTTTATAGCATCAAATTACTAACTAAAATCAAACATCACAAAAAACGAACAATTGAACATATCTCAGCGTGATAACAACTACCTTAAATGACCAAAACCATCTTTCGGAAAATTGTATTGGAAGTGTAATTTATTTTTTTATTTTGACTCAAGTCCCATTTGTTTACATGGAGAGGGG
>NW_015657838.1:188420-193657 GCF_001515625.1 Sinocyclocheilus rhinocerous | reverse complement strand
ATTATTATTATTATTCATTGATATGGCTCCCATGTGACGGGCTTGGTGCGGGTATGCAGGGCCCAAGTGAAGTCTCAAATTTCTTGTGTTAATAGTTCATTAGGAGCCAAGCACTGAAGGTGTGAAGGCACCTACTGTATGCATTAGTTATTGTCTTCTCCTTCTCCTCCTCCTCCTTCTGCTCTTGAGTCTGTGGCAGCCCATAGACCCTTGCGGGAAAGTTATGAAATTTGGCACACAGATAGAGGACAGTCTGAACATTAGCCATAGCAAATTTGGAGTCTCTAACTTAAACCCTTTAGCGCCACCAATAGCTCAAAGTTGCACTCACGTTTATGCTAATAACGTTTGAATCATATGTTCTTTTTCCTCTGATTATTTGGCTCATGCCAAGTCAAATGCATACTTAAATTTAACGGGTCAAGATTTTTCGCAATTTTGAATTATCCAAAAAACCTACTCTTTTTCGAACTCGTCCTAGACAGTTTGACTTATTTTCACTGAAATCATCTTCAGACCATGCTGGCAAAAACATTTGGAATTCAAGTTGATTAGTCAAACTGTTCTCGGATAACACTTGAACAAATTTGTCAAAGAGCATGCCAAAATGGACGTGAGGCTATATCTCCACAATGCTTTAGAGTGTTAAAACCATAGACTGTAAAAAAAGATGGACGACGCGTCTCCACTTCCTTCCACTATAGAAAAGTGAAGCCAGAGCATCTCAGTATAGCCGCTGTAATCTTGAGTAAATGACGTCATTTGGAGCCAGAGTCTGCGCAGTACCCAATCAAACATAACGACACGCCCCTTTTTTATAGCATCAAATTACTAACTAAAATCAAACATCACAAAAAACGAACAATTGAACATATCTCAGCGTGATAACAACTACCTTAAATGACCAAAACCATCTTTCGGAAAATTGTATTGGAAGTGTAATTTATTTTTTTATTTTGACTCAAGTCCCATTTGTTTACATGGAGAGGGGGCGATCAAAGAGCCCACAGCTTCACTTTTCAGGACGTGTGAGGCACACCCGGTTCAAACCAAATTTGGTGTGTGTTATAGCAACCATAGTCTCCGCCTCAGACGTCACGCCCACGGACCGTTGGCTGAACATCTGATGCATATGGCACACACAAAAGTGGAAACACTTCAGGAGTTTGGAAGTCGTCATCGGATTGGTTGAATTATATAGGATTTCCGGGAGATCCAGACCTTCAGCCGTCAGCCTGAAGGTCTGGCTACGCGAGACTATAGCAACCATGACCTGAGGGTATCTGCACAGGTTCGGCACAGCGCCACCTAGTTGTCAGGAGATATTAAAGTAATAATAATAATCATCGTTGTCATCATCATAGTTATTATTATTAGTAGTAGTATTTGTAGTACTGGTAGTAGACCGATATATTTTACCAGAGCCGATATATCGGCTGATATTTGCCATTTTTAAATTATCAGCATTGGCTAATGTGTCGGACTTTTATTTTAACAGAATTTCAGCGACTGAGCCACTGTCTCTGTTTAACAGTTATGTCTAATAAATAAATAAATTAAATTAAGTTCTGTCTAATACATTATTACCATTAAAAAAGTCAGTATCGGTCCACTACTAGTTTATACATTATTCACAACAAGCTCACTGTTCACCGAGTCTGTAATTTCTAATCCAAGTCAAATATTGCTTACAAGTCTTAATTAAGTCTCAAGTTAATTTTTATTTAAGTGCAACTTGAATCATGTGTTACTATGACTGGGAGTTATACATCACAGCTACAGGCCCCCAGCACTGTTTGAACTAAATGTTTACTTTGTGTTTTTTTACATGGCAAGAACATCAAGAGAATCAATTCAGCTCTTGTTTAACATCGCATCATTGATTGTCCAGGATTGTCTCTCTCACTCCCTCTTTAACAGTCTCTCTTTGTTCCTTCCTGTTACCAGACTCTGATAAAACACCTGTTTTTTGTCTTTTCAGTGTGTTCAACACTAAAGAAGCTAAAGAGACCATTAAAGCTCAGTGTGTGTTTGCTGCATTAACCGTCTGTCACAGACTCTCTCTCTCTCTCTCTGGCCTTGAGTCTTGATTTCCTGAGAACCTATGGGCAAACCAAAGGGGGGAGTTTGAGAAGATCAATGACAGATAGACTAAAAGTGAAGGACGATGGCTTTGCTACCACATTTCCTCTTCCTCATTCTTCCTTCCCCCTCCCTTCCATGGGTTAAATCAAGATGAAATGGATGGAACAAGCACCATGACCCTGATGTTTCCTTTTGCTGTATTTTCCTCATTTCAAGGAGGTATGAGTTATCCATTTGGCACTGTTACCTGTTATACCTTGCATACTGTAGATGCGCAAGTGTGTTGCAGTCTGTTAAACTCTAGAGAGCTGCCTACCTAGACAGCATGTTAGGCATTGCTGGTACACTCCAGATGAGAATGCTCTTCCAAAGAGTAGGAAACTGATGTAGTAGTGGAACTGATGTTTAAAAAAAAAAAAAGCTGACATATTGGGTTACACTTATTAGAGCACCGTTTCCCAAGTGTTCCCTGTTGTTAACACCAAAGAAATGTGCCTGGTAGTTCATATTATAATGGGTAAGATTTAGCATTATCATTAATCTTGCTAGAGGGGTCATTGTTCCTGCAATTAATTTTTAAACTAAACTCATTTGGTACTGTGGGTGTAAAACTGACTCTCAGATTTTAATGAGACACCTGAGCTTGTTTGTCTTTCACAAGTTTTGACAGTTGTGGGGGCAGTCATGCAGAAACTTTCCACAAGAAAGATCTAACGGCAAATTTATTTGGAAAATAAAATCCAGAAGGGACGTTTAACAAAAGTGAGATTGAAATATCACCCAAGCTCGACAAGTGTGTACTATAACCCACAAGCAAAACTCATTGTCATCTGTACAAGACCTTTAAAGAGTCTAATGCAAAAGCCAATGGCAAAAACTCATTGTAAGATTAAATCCATAAAGTGTTGGCAAAATGTTTGCAGTGTTTTATTACTGCATAATACTTTAATTTTTATGCAATTTGAGAAATATAGATTGTTATTGTGAGTGTTATTCCATAACTGCATGCATTCTATTGTCAGTTCTGTTTTGTATTGGCAGACGTGTGATTGAATGAGAATGAGACAGAGTGTTGCATTGTTTTGCAGAAGAGAGAAATACAAGTGAGAGCAGTAAGCACGGTTTCAGAAATCATCATCTTTCCGATGTCTTCATATGATTATGATAGAGTCATGAGATTTAAAATACTTACATATGCAAGTTGTGTTTACACAAAGCAAAACTGAAATCTTTCCAAATACCCCATAGTTGTAAAAATCTTTATTAGGGTACAGTCACAATGACAACTGTTTTTTTGCATTCATTTCAATAGGAATCCACACCATCTGGTAAAGTCCATCTGGTAAAAGATTTCCCAACGCAGATTTCCCAACAAGTTCAAGTTGGTTACACGTTGACCAACATGGAAGCAACTTGGTTTGAAAGTGACTTCTGTGTGAGCTGTGCTTAGATAGTGTAGAGCTATTGCTACACTATTAACAATAGGAATTGGATCTTTTTGCCTGTGGAAGTTCTGCAAAATTTAGAACTTTTAGCTTTAGAATTTTTTGCTTAGCAACATGCTAACGCCTGACCCTTGATCCCTTGGTATCAACTGTGAATGTTAGCAGAGTCTCTCCAGTGAGGAACATTATTTGTGTGATGACTGTTGTGTGGTGTTCAGATCGGTCACTTCAGATCAAGGTTTTGTAACAGAGCTAGTATGTGTTCGTTCATTTATTTTCCTTGATCTCAAAGCTTAGATAAACCTGTGGGGACGGTGTCTTGCTCTCAGTCGGTCATTAGCAGCAGCAGTCGGCTCAGACTGATGAATCTGGGCATGCCAGCATTCCTGTGGCTGGCTGAGGACGACGACTGCTGAGTCTTGTAGCCCATTAAGGGGATTGATACATGGACATTCTCAGTAGGAAGTGATGAGGTTGGCTAACCCTATGTGTGCACTGGTGTGAGGTGGGTGTAACATGAGTGAGTGATTCTAATTCATTCTGTATGGGAACGATAGGCTTGCTCAGGAGATTGTGGGATTGACAGCATCAAAAATTGGGAAATGCTGAACTTTATTGCATGTGAGAGGTGAAAAACAGCTGGTGGCAGCCAAAATCTGTATAAGATGAAGGGAAGCTAAGTTCCTGAGTGTTTCTGTTTGTTGCAAATAGTGCTGGGTTTTCTGTGTGCATATATTTGGGTCAATGACTATAAGAGTGATGCCTTCAATAAAGCGGTGTTATTTTGCATTTTTGAGATACTATTACAGTTTTAATTAATATTCTGGATTTGTTTTTATTTTAAATTTGTTGTTTTCATTTAAATCAAGTACATTTTACTATGGAATGATATTCCGGACAATATTCAAAAGGAATTGCAAATTGTATTTGCAATTGCGCTTTCAATTTGTGGACGCATGGCACTGCACTTCTTGTCCTTTGTGCGACCGAAAATTATGTCTGATCATTTATTACATCAAATAGATACAAATATAGTTTATGAATAAATGAAAAAAAAAGTTGCAGAAGAAATGAAGCAGAATTCAGAGCATCTTCCTACGAATTGAACATGAGTTGCGATTGAATGTCACTGTGATTTATTTTTTATGTTTTTGATCACATGGATTGTGAGCACAGAGTCACATGGACAACACACCACTCGCATCATGTCAAGTTTCTACAGATTCTCTGATTTTAATTCATCAAGATAATTCACTGTGTCAGCTGGAACTGTGATGATTATATTCATTTGATACATTCTTGAATCCAGTCCAGTGTTTCCCAAACACCCCAGTATATGAGTCTTTACCACTCCGCATCCAGTATATGACCCATTGACTGCAGTCATTTTTTTTTTCCCCCTTGTTGACAGGTGAACATAAAATCAGTTCTGGATTCTTGACTTTGTTTTCCCCATTTTTTTATCATAGGAATAAATAATGATTCTTTGTTTTACACCAGTAGTGGGCATGGCATACTTTCCGACTATGTCAATTAGGGATGCACCGATACCGATACTGGTAACGGTATCGGGCCCGATACTGAGCTCCTGTACTCGTACTCGTACTCGTTAAAATGCCCCGATACCAAACGCCGATACCACACAGCATGTGATAAGCGCCATATTCAGACAAAGAAACACCGACAACAGAACAACAGACAGCAGAA